>NC_081196.1:44063092-44370592 GCF_902713425.1 Acipenser ruthenus | reverse complement strand
GTCATATTTTGAAGTTGAACTTTACACTTAATGTTTCATGTATTGCATTTTGTTATAAGATAAAAATAAGTGGCTGATTCTTTAATGTTAACTTTTTTGTATGAGGCTGCGCCTCTTTTTTGCTAAATATCCTTGTTTTTTGTTACTCTGATTTATTGAATAAAAGTGTATCATTTTATCTTCAGAGGTATACCGCTAGAATGAAATGAAGGCATTAATAAGCTAATATAAATTAGCAGAAAATTAGTCTTTTCTAATTCTGCGCTTATTAAAATAAACATTTGCACATTTGCATAAAATTGTAGGTCTTTTTTTTTTTTTTTTTTTTTTTTAACAGCGGCCAGCTGTCAACCTTATATTTTCTTTTCAAACCCACAACAGGATAAATTACAGGATGTAAACTTTAAAACCATGTTACTGCAAGTGTTGCAAATGATTATACTTATTTGACAGTGGCTGTGGAACTTGAACATAAATTAAATAATAGTTGACATTTAGACAGAAATTTACTTTTTACACTTAAACATTTTTATTTAAATTCTAAACTCTTTTTCGGTTTTGTTCTTTCTGCAGGCCTTCATGTCAATGTTCCAGATCCTCACCCAGGAAGGATGGGTTGATGTCATGGACCAAACACTTGTTGCAGTTGGACATATGTGGGCACCAGTGGTTGCCATTTACTTTATATTATATCATCTTTTCGCCACCTTGGTATGTGCTTTTCATTTGTGTCATGATAACTTTTACCTGGTCCCTGTGCCTGTGTGATAATGAATTAAGCCCTTGATAAGCTATATTGCTTCTAAATACTGAGAGCCTTTGTTTAGGTTACAGCCAGAGTGATGGTAATCTGCAGGCTAGAAACTCCTTCACTCAACATTAAGAAGCACACACAGAAAGGGGTCAGGTCTCCATCATTTTGAGTGACTATCTGCAGTTGCTTTGTATTCTGCACATTTAATTTAACACAAGAGTTTAAAGCCCCAGGGCATAGATTGTTAATTTGAAATTGGATGCTCTTTACTGGTGTATGGCAAGTTAAAAAAGAAAGTAATTTTGTGCTTCAAGTAGTATTTCATTGCATATCTACTGAAGTATGGCAAGATCACATTGAAAGGGAGTTTTCATTTAGAATAATATGGAAGTAGTGTTGTGTCTTAATATACATGGAATTTGCAGAAGAGGTAAAACACAGGTTAGGTATAACACTAACCAAATAGAAGCTTGCATTGCATAAGCATATATTTAAATGTCATTTATGTGTTATGAATATGCATACAACAAGAGTTGAAAGATCTAGCATTTTAATAACTTTTTCATATTCAACGCTAGAGTAACTAGGCGAATCGTCCGGTTTCAAATGATGCTGTGTTATTAAGCAGATGTGGAGCTTGATAATATTTCCTCTATTCAGATTCATATTTATTATATTGTATTTGTAATACTTGTTATTTAAACAGAATGCTCCATGAACATACATGAAGTGCTTTGCTTGTCTCGGCCCACTTACCAATTTAGCCATCCTCATGTGAAATAACTACAGTACATTATGAATGTCTAAGCCGTATCCTTTACTGTAGACTATGCCTCTGTAATAAATATTACAGTATGTAAAAAAAAAACAGAAAACAAAACAAAAAAGCCCTACTATGTACCAGTAAATGCTTTTGGTCCCTGCAACAAGGGAGTACTAATCATAATCATATAGACCATTTCTGTTTGATTGGGGATGAAATGTTAAAAGATTATTAATTAGCAACTGATTCGGTGTTCTGTTGACGCTGTTAAGTGTTTCAGTTGTACTCTTTTCTGTGGCATAATAGGGATACCATGTTGTGGATATGCTTTGCTTTTGGTCACTAAAACACCTATTAATTGTTACATTAAATAAATAATGCAGGCAAAATGTGACCTTGACATCCTATAAGACTGTTGTGACTTTTGTCCATATGTGTGTGTGTGTATGTATGTATGTGTATATATATATATATATATATATATATATATATATATATATATAAATATATTATACACACACACATTTATAATCCAGGGCTGGCAATGGAACGTGAAACAAGCAATGTGATTGGTCGAGCTAGGTTCCAGCTGTCCGTATATTATTATTATTTATTTCTTAGCAGACGCCCTTATCCAGAGCGACTTACAATTGTTACAAGATATCACATTATTTTTACATACAATTACCCATTTATACAGTTGGGTTTTTACTGGAGCAATCTAGGTAAAGTACCTTGCTCAAGGGTACAGCAGCAGTGTCCCCTACCAGGGATTGAACCCACAACCCTCCGGTCAAGAGTCCAGAGCCCTAACCACTACTCCACACTGATGGCTATTGGACACATATGGACAGTTGGAGTCTTGTGACATATTCTAAATCACTGTGCTGCCTCACAGAATTTAAAGTATAGGGCTGTAGCCATCTTGCTTGCAGTTACAGATGTAGAGCTGTAACTATGAAACTGAGTGACCAATTACCAGCAAATAATCTCAAAAGTAGTAAGCAGACATGCGAATTGGATGAAGAACAATTAAATGAACTGGAAGATACCAAAACAGAAAAAAATACCCCCAAAAAATTGCTGTCTTCATACTCAAATCACCCCAACTTTGTCAGTTAAATAATGTATTTTCAACGGTTTGTAAACACAACAGAAACACAGACAGTTCTGCACTTTATCCACCCCTCTCTGATACATACCTTGACAAATTACAGAAATCAGAGATGTTGTGGAATTTATTTTTATTCATCTCATCTGTCTACTCAAACAGTGTGTCTGGAAGAAAAAAAAAAACTCTGTGCCATCTCAACTCTGGCCCCTGGTGTATCTTTTCAATGGCAATGTACACAACATTAAAAATAAAGATGTACTTTCTTTTACATGTTTTAATTAAATTGATTTACCAGCTTAACTTAAGCTGGGACCATATCAAAAACTTTGACAACCCGCTAATCGCACTGAACAAAACTGTATTTAATAGTGTTTTCTTTTTATGAGTAGAAGAAATAAGATACAAAACAAAAATGCTATTAAGTACACTTTTTTGTTAAGTGCGATTTAGCAGGATGTCAAAGTTTTGATATGGTCCGGGCCTTAGTGTGTAGTTCAGAGTTATAAATGGGACTACTTTATTGGCGTAAGAATATTGAATAAAAATATTGAATAAAAAAAAAGTTTTTGCCCTAAACATGCTTTCATATGTTGAATATACTGACTTCTCGGAGGCACAGTGCCCTGAGGCGTCCATATATTCGGCGTGTAAGGACACCCTATCGGGCCTTATTGCGCATATGTATATATGTGTGTGTGTGTATAAGTATTCCCCCCCCTTGGACTTTTCCACATTTTGTAGTGTTACAACCTGGAATTAAAATGGATTTAATTGGGATTTTTACCATTTGATTTACACAACATACTTAACACTTTGAAGGTGCAAAATATTTTTTTATTGTGACACAAATGTTAATTAAACAAAAAAAAAGACATTTGTTGGTTGCATAAGTATTCACCCCCCTGAGTCAATACTTGGTAGAAGCACCTTTGGCAGCAATTACAGCTGTGAGTCTTTTTGGATGTCTCTACCAGCTTTGCACATCGGATCCTGCAATTTTTGCCCATTCTTCTTGGCAAAATTGCTCAAGCTCTGTTTATGGGGACAGTTGGTGAACAGCAATTTTCAAGTCTTGCCACAGATTCTCAATCGGATTGAGGTCTGGGGCTTTGACTGGGCCATTCTAAGACATTCAGGTTCTTGTTTTTAAACCACTCCAGTGTAGCTTTGGCTGTGCGTTTAGGGTCATTGTCCTGCTGGAAGGTGAACCTCCGCCCCAGTCCCAGGTCTCTTGCAGACTGAAACAGGTTTTCCTCTAGAATTTCCCTGTATTTGACTCCATCCATCTTGTCCTCAATCCTGATTAGTTTCCCAGTCCCTGACGAAGAAAAGCATCCCCATAACATGCTGCTGCCACCACTATGCTTCACCGTGGGGATGGTGTTCTCAGGGTGATGAGCAGTGTTGGCTTTGCGCCACACATAGCGTTTTGCGCTAAGGCCAAAAAGTTGAATTTTGGTCTCATCAGACCAGAGAACCTTTTTCCACATGTTTGCTGTGTCTCCCACATGCATTTTGGCAAAATCCAAATGGGATTTGAGATGGCAATAGCTTTCTTCTCGCCACTCTTCCATAAAGCCCAGCTTTGTGGAGCGTCCGGGTTATAGTTGTCCCATGGATGGTTTCTCCCATCTCAGCTGTGGATCTCTCCATCTCCTTCAGAGTTACCTTTGGCCTATTGGTTGCTTCTCTGACTAATGCCCTCCTTACCTGGTCACTGAGTTTTGGTGGATGGCCTTCTCTAGACAGAGCCGCGGTTGTGCCATATTCTTTCCATTTTTTAATTTTGAATTTAACGGTGCTCCGGGGAATGTTCAAAGTTTGGGATATTTTATTATAACCCAACCCTTATTGGTGCTTCTCCAGAACTTTATCCCAGACTTGTTTTGATAGCTCCTTGGTCTTCATGATGCTGTTTGTTTAGATATGCTCTCTAACAAACTCTGGGGCCTTCCAGAAACAGGTGTATTTAATCTGAGATAATGTGACACTTTAATTGCACACAGGTGGACTCCATTCAACTAATTATGTGACTTCTGAAGGCAATTGGTTGCACCAGAGCTTATTTAGGGGTGTCACAGCAAAGGGGGTAAATACTTATGCAATCAAGACTTTTCAGTTTTTTATTTGTAAATAATTTTGAAAAATATGTAGATTTTTTTCCCCACTTCGACATTATGGACTATTTTGTGTAGATCAGTGACAACAAATCCTAATTAAATCCATATTAATTCCAGGTTGTAACACAACAAAATGTGGAAAAGTCCAAGGGGGGTGAATACTTATGCAAGGCACTGTATATGTGTGTGTGTGTGTGTGTGTGTGTGTATGTATATATATATATATATATATATATATATATATATATATATATATATATATATATAATATAATTACATACACTGCTGTCCAAGTCTTAGACACATTCAGGAGTTATAATGTATATTGATGTTGTTGTTAGCATCCGCGGTTTACTCCGGGCCTCCACTAGTGTTTTTTTGCTGTTGTGCAGCTTTGACTGTTGTTGATGCAGCTTGGTTTGGGTGGGGGGAGGCCAGGCTTGTCGTTTAGCTGTCTTTGGTTCGCGTTGATCAGGGTCTTCAAAAACTTGTGATCACGGCAACTCAGGGTGAACTGTGCATGGGCAGCTGGTGTGAGGTGTTGTGGTGGCTAGTCCATCACATTTACACAGTGGTTCTCAACAGGGGGCGGAGCGTGAAGCATCCAAAAGAAACCAAAAAGGTTTTTTTGACATATACAGTATCTATATATAGAAAAGCTATTTAAAATCCTTTAAATTGATGTAAGGCATGGCAGGGTTAGATAAACAATGCGTGATTGAGACACAAAAAATGCAGAGTAAAACATGCAAAAATGTCTAAGACTTTTAATTTCTAGAAACAAATTATAGGAAAAATCTTGTGTAGCAAGCATGTTGCTTTTGTGGATGAGGAAAAAAAGTTACAAGAAATGGATCTCTACAGTTATTTATTTCAGCAATTTTTTCGCAAAACTCAAAAAATGCTACTTCAAAAGTATTCATACCCTGACAAGGAAAATGTAATTAATAAGCAGGTGAGTTGTGCGTAACTGATGCAGATTAAAAAAAAAATCCCTCTTGTTGGAATTCTTCCATCTGTTGATATTGAGGTTTTAAATTGAGATGAGGAAAAACATACATGATGATAATTGGCAAGTTAAAAGCCGACAATTCCAATTGAATCGAAAGCACTCTGCAGAACCTCATGACATAATTTAAGAGCATCACCATGTTCAAATTTATTTATTTAGTTATTTATTTATTTATTTATTTATTTAATAAAACATTGCATGAAGACGTTACACACTATTGTTATGCTTATGTGTTTACAATGGGGATCTGCATCGGCCATGCGAAACTCACCTGTTTACAGATTAAAAGGCGACAATTTGTTTTTAATTTAAAGCACTTTGGAGATTATACACACAGCAGAACCTGACTGTGTGATTTAAAAATTTTAACCGGCTTTCAATTATCATGTGTCAGTACAGTGAGACCTTAAAGGAAAATTATTTGAAACCACTGTATTCGCCCCATCCATTATATATATATATATATATATATATATATATATATATATATATATATATATATATATATATATATATATATACACATAGAGTACACACAGTGCTATAATAATTCCAGAAACTGCCTAAACGTAGATTTCACTGTTGCCTAGTTTTATATAAATAGGCAAAGACTTGTTTTATTAGTGCTGTAAAAGATTGGCCATAAAATGAATTAACACCACTGCATATACAATAT
The DNA here is from genome assembly GCF_902713425.1 of Acipenser ruthenus. Lineage (NCBI taxonomy): Eukaryota > Metazoa > Chordata > Actinopteri > Acipenseriformes > Acipenseridae > Acipenser > Acipenser ruthenus. The sequence continues at coordinate 44,364,153 of NC_081196.1, read as the reverse complement.
GTACTGTGTGCAGTGGTGAAGCAAAACAAACATTGATAACCAAGAACATAGCACAGATAATATCCTAAAGTCACACTGTAAGTAAACACCCCATTGTGACAGTAAAATATATACAGACTAAATAAGGTATAAAGTATAAATAAGGATTTGGCAATATAAATGAATTTATATATACACATATATATATATATACACAGACGTGCTCAAATTTGTTGGTACCCTTACAGCTCATTGAAATAATGCTTCATTCCTCCTGAAAAGTGATGAAATTAAAAGCTATTTTATTATGTATACTTGCATGCCTTTGGTATGTCATAGAATAAAGCAAAGAAGCTGTGAAAAGAGATGAATTATTGCTTATTCTAAAAAGATATTCTAAAATGGCCTGGACACATTTGTTGGTACCCCTTAGAAAAGATAATAAATAATTGGATTATAGTGATATTTCAAACTAATTAGTTTCTTTAATTAGTATCACACATGTCTCCAATCTTGTAATCAGTCATTCAGCCTATTTAAATGGAGAAAAGTAGTCACTGTGCTGTTTGATATCATTGTGTGCACCATACTGAACATGGACCAGAGAAAGCAAAGGAGAGAGTTGTCTGAGGAGATCAGAAAGAAAATAATAGACAAGCATGGTAAAGGTAAAGGCTACAAGACCATCTCCAAGCAGCTTGATGTTCCTGTGACAACAGTTGCAAATATTATTACGAAGTTTAAGGTCCATGGAACTGTAGCCAACCTCCCGGGGCGCGGCCGCAAGAGGAAAATCGACCCCAGAGTGAACAGAAGGATAGTGCGAATGGTAGAAAAAGAACCAAGGATAACTGCCGAAGAGATACAAGCTGAACTCCAAGGTGAAGGTACGTCAGTTTCTGATCGCACCATCCGTTGCTTTTTGAGCGAAAGTGGGCTCCATGGAAGAAGACCCAGGAGGACTCCACTTTTGACAGAAAAACATAAAAAAGCCAGACTGGAATTTGCTAAAATGCATATTGACAAGCCACAATCCTTCTGGGAGAATGTCCTTTGGACAGATGAGTCAAAACTGGAGCTTTTTGGCATGTCACATCAGCTCGATGTTCACAGATGAAAAAATGAAGCTTTCAAAGAAAAGAATACCATACCTACAATGAAACATGGAGGAGGCTCGGTTATGTTTTGGGGCTGCTTTGCTGCGCCTGGCACAGGGTGCCTTGTGCAGGGCACAATGAAATCTCAAGACTATCAAGGCATTCTGGAGCGAAACGTACTGCCCAGTGTCAGAAAGCTCTGTCTCAGTCGCAGGTCATGGGTCCTCCAACAGGATAATGACCCAAAACACACAGCTAAAAGCACCCAAGAATGGATAAGAACAAAACATTGGACTATTCTGAAGTGGCCTTCTATGAGTCCTGATCTGAATCCTATCGAACATCTATGGAAAGAGCTGAAACTTGCAGTCTGGAGAAGGCACCCATCAAACCTGAGACAGCTGGAGCAGTTTGCTCAGGAAGAGTGGGCTAAACTACCTGTTAACAGGTGCAGAAGTCTCATTGAGAGCTACAGAAAACGTTTGATTGCAGTGATTGCCTCTAAAGGTTGTGCAACAAAATATTAAGTTCGCGGTCCCATCATTTTTGTCCATGCCATTTTCATTTGTTTTCTTATTTACAATATTATGTTGAATAAAAAATCAAAAGCAAAGTCTGATTTCTATTAAATATGGAATAAACAATGGTGGATGCCAATTACTTTTGTCAGTTTCAAGTTATTTCAGAGAAAATTGTGCATTCTTCGTTTTTTGTGGAGGGGTACCAACAAATTTGAGCTCGTCTGTGTGTGTGTGTGTATGTGTATATATATATATATATATATATATATATATATATATATATATATATATATATATATATATATATATATATATATATATATATAATTTTTCAGAATTCAGACTGGGTGGAAACATTTTACTGAAAAATAAATTAAACGATTATGGATGCATTACTTTATCATTTTATCATACACACCAATTGCTTAATTCTATGATTTGCATAAAGTATCCATCCAGGCCCATTGATTCTACAACTTGATGCAAAGCCAGTAAACTAAGCAATTTTTGTATCCAGTGGATATGAATACATCTTTCTTTAACTCTGTAGTAGTCAAATAATAATACTGAACAAATAGGTCTGATATACACCACATTTTAGATATTACAGAACTGCATGTTACTGAGCTGAATAGTTTACTTTGGCTGTGCAGGAATTCATTTGGCTTATTAATGTTATTGATAAAGTAGAATAGGCTTAAGAAACCTAATAAACAGCCAATTATGTACTGTATCGAAAGGGCTTTTTTGGGGGGATACCTGTTATACCTAGCTAATGACTGTCGAAGGTCCATAGAGCTTTTATTTTTATGCAGAGCAAATAAATGACTAAAGGTAAACTTGCTATCCCGTTGCATGGGTTACCTTGAAATAATTTGTCTTAAGAAACTTGAAATGCATGACCCTATTCATGAATCTCTAACTCAACTCACCAAAGGACATTCTTGAAAGGGGATCCAACATCTACCTTATTCAATTGAAGAAGATATGCAGAGAGACTTACTATACACTGTACTGCATTTGGTGAAATACCATTTATGACCTATGTTCCCATTATATTTTTTTCCCAGATTTTGCTAAGCTTGTTTGTTGCCGTGATTCTCGATAACCTGGAGCTTGATGAAGACCTGAAAAAGCTTAAACAGGTAAGCAATACCTGCTTTTCTGTATATTCAAATATTGTTTATGGTTGTGTGTGGGTTTTTTTTCCCCCAATGTAAGCGGCAAGTTATTTCTGAAAAGTGACCTTACTCCAATGGAGAACAATTGTGACAGGTGTCAGAAAATGAATACCTAGCTAGTTAAAGAGATAACTGGATGACTTTTATATAGTTATTGTGAATTTTAACTCTTTGAATTTTAACAAATATTTGTATGTATCTCTCCTTGTCATGGTATCATGCAAATGACATTTCCAATGGACTCTTCATGATAAATTCATGGAACTGCACTCATATCTCACACACATCTTTACAATGTTGATTCATTGTACTTTTAGGGGCTATTAAACTGAACATTTCAATTTATTTTTTTGTTAGGCTCGTCTGTACATATGTACATGTACATACTTACCATGCTCCAAGCTGTTCCAAAATCAAGAAAACATAGTATGGTTATGATACTATGGTGAGACTGCAAAAATAACTTTCCATTTTGGATTTACAACAACCCAGAATGGAAAGTTATTCAATCTGTAAAACTATGTGAGTAAACTTTATATGGTAATGTGTACTCAATATGGGACTTGCTCATAAGGCAGGGTTTGAACAGTATTTGGTTAAAAGCTTTGATTTCAATACAGCATTTTTAATCACCATATATAGTATTAGCATTCATTAAATTCTGGACTGTCTGAGATGCAGATGACATATGTAGGAAAAAATATAGAAAATTAAAATGACAAAAGATTTAGTCATGTGTGATAGTAGCTCTTGCTGAATGTACATTTGAACACTAAATGCTTAATGGATTTTACAGAAGTCAAAGCCAGCTTTGTTTATCATTTGATAAAAGGCATAAGCGTTGTTAATCAGTTCTTTTGACTTTTGCAGTTTAAAGTTTAAAGCTGTAATAGTTTCAGCTTTACGTCGGAGAGCTTTTTTTTTTTTTTCTAAATAGGATTTTGAGTTTGCTGATCCATTGTGTCAAGGAGACAGGGTTTTCCCTGGAGGTAAATTAGATGGCATCATTGTGTCAAGTCTGATTGTGGCTCTTATTTATAATTATTACTTTTTAGTTTTGTTTTTTTTTATCTGGAAATAGAATAGTTTTATTTTTTTTATTTTTTAATTGGATGACATTGTGTGTTCTTCCCTATTAAGGAATTAGCTGTAAGAAGATTAGGTGGGTCATTGCCATCTCTGATTTTTTTTTTTTAAATCAGAGTTATGTGGTGGGATGTGTGCTGCTTGGTGAGACAGCTATGTGTCCTTCACAAAAGCTAAAATATTGATAAGGCTTTTAAAATAATATCCTGTTTATCTGGATTGTATTATTGTGTCCAAAAAGTGTGAGACCATTAGGTCTATCAAGTTTCTTTTAGGAATGCTGCACACAAATACAAAATAATCACTTGTATGCACTGCTTTTGTCAACATGATTAATTAGCTAGTTTAACCATCATTAGCCTTTTTCCCCAAATAGCAACCTATAATAATGCCCTTTGCTGAACTGTGAGTCACCCAACAATTAATGCCAAAGAAACATCAGCAAACTGTAGCTCTTAGATTACGTGCAATTGTAAATAAGGGACAGTTTTCTATTTCTGTTTCTCAAATGTTATGTTGTCTTAATCAAATGCAGTGCTATTGAAAGTGTATGATAAAATACAACACTGTGGGTTGAAGTTCAATTGTTGTTAATTCAAAGACCTACAAGTCTAATAACTTTTGATTAGGTGTAGCATAGTCAATTGCAAGTTGTTTCTTTAGATGGTAGTGGTATTATTATTATTATTATTATTATTATTATTATTATTATTATTATTATTTTCGAACACTGCGCAGTAATTTCCTCAACACAGATCCCTGGACAAGATGATATTGTTCTACTGATAAAGAACTGACCATTTTACAGGTGCTAAGAATACTGATGGAAACTGTCTATAACTAGACAGGTTGTTACAGTTGTTTGGCACCCAACCAGTTTTTACATTGACCTTGATCATAAGTGGATATAAAGGGAATTTAACAAAGAAAATACATTGTTAGGCATGTTTGCACCTAAGTTGCAATAACAATCCTTTAAAAGGTCGGAGTGTATTCCTTTCCTGATTTACCTAAGCTGTTATAGTGATTTTTTTTTTTTTTTAAAGCTGATGGGGCATATTTCTCTATACAGGTGGCAGGGATGCAGTCTTTAAAGTGTAATTGGTGTATCCATTGTTTCTTGACTCGGTTACAGTGCCTATAGAAAGTCTACACCCCCTTGAACATTTTTCACATTTTGTTGTGTCATTGCCTCAGAGTTTCATGCATTTAAATGAGGATTTTTTTCCATTTATCTACACACCATACTCCACACTGTTAAGGGGAAAAAAGTTTTTATTGAGAAAAAAATTATATATTAAAAGTACAAAACTGAAAGATCATAATTGGATAAGTCTCCACCCCCCTGAGTTAATACTTGGTGGAAGCACCTTTGGCAGCAATTACAGCTGTGAGTCTGTTGGGATAGGTCTCTACCAACTTTGCACACCTAGATTTGGCAATGTTTGACCATTCTTCTTTACAAAACTGTTCAAACTCTGTCAAGTTCCTTGGGGAGTTAAGGACTTCTCTGTACTTTGCTCCATTCATTTTCCCTTCTATCCTGACAAGTGCCCAGTCCCTGCCGATGAGAAACATCCCCATAACATGATGCTGCCACCACCATGCTTCACAGTAGGGACAGTGTTCTTTGGGTGATGCGCTGTGTTGGGTTTGCACCAAACGTAACGCTTTGCATTTAGGCCAAAAAGTTCCATTTTAGTTTCGTCAGACCACAAAACTTTTTGCCACATGCCTACAGAATCTCCTGAGTTTTTTTTGCGTACTTCAAACAGGATTCAAGGTGGGCTTTCTTGAGTAATGGCTTCCTTCTTGCCACCCTACCATACAGGCCAGATTTGTGGAGTGCTTGGGATATTGTTGTCCCATGCACACTTTGACCAGTCTTGGCCATAAAAGCCTGTAGCTCTTGCAAAGTTGCCATTGGCCTCTTGGTAGCCTCTCTGATCAGTCTCCTTGCTCGGTCATCCAGTTTGGCGGGATGGTCTGATCTAGGCAGGGTCTTGGTGGTGCCATACACTTTCCACTTCTTAGTAATCGTCTTGACCTTGGATATTCAAGGCCTTTGATATTTTTTATACCCATCCCCTGATCTGTGCCTTTCAACAACTTTGTCCCGGAGTTCTTTTGAAAGCGCCTTGGTGCTCATGGTTGAGTCTTTGCTTTGAAATACACTACCCAGCAGAGGGAACCTTCAGGAACTGGTGAATTTATCCTGAAATCATGTGAATCACTACAATTTAACAGTTTTTATTTTTAATTAATTTTCTACAAAATTCTTAAATATTTTTTTCACTTGGAAGTTGTGGGGTAGGATGTGTAGATAAATAAAATAATAATAATAAAAAAAAAATATATATATTTTAATGCATTTTAATTCAGGCTATAAGGCAACAAAAGGTGAAAATTTTGAAAGGGGGTGTAGACTTTCTATAGCCACTGTACAATTACTTTTCATAAATAGTTCAAGAAGTAATGTTGTTCATTTATGACAGAGAACTGACTGGAGGCCATCTGCTACATGCAGCCCTTGAGGACCAGAGATGAAGCCTCATTCCCATATTTTAGAGCAGTTTGCGACTTTCATAATACATTTTAGAAAGACCAGTCAATAATAATTATAATATATACTAGACCCTGATATTGACATAGCTATCTGAAATTTCTCTGTACCTGATGAAGTATGGCCACTTTAAAAATAGCTATACTGTTTATATGGTTATACATTATATAAAAAAAATATGGTATAGAGTGCAAGATACGGTGGGATTTTTACCCAGTCAGGGTCAGTAGCAGATATCCACACATGACAGGTGTGCATTCATCGTGTAATGCACCACACCCCTGGTGTGGTGAGTCACGGGGCGAAGCCAAGATTGTGCCTGCATGTACTATACCTTACACAACTATACATATTGGTAGCATAATTTTCAAGCCATAAATAAATTAACTTTTTTTTTTTTTTAATCAGCCCCAATAAACTACCCTAGAGAATGTGTCTGGTCTCCCCAACCCACGCCCCTCATTTTCCAATTACACATTATGCAGAGGAGGCTGTGTGTTCCAGTGGTTAAAGAAAAGAGCTTGTCCCCGGTTCAAATCCCACCTCAGCCACTGACTGAGCAAGTCACTTAACCTCCTTGTACTCTATCTTTCGGGTGAGACGTAGTTGTAAGTGACTCTGCAGCTGATGCATAGTTCACACACCCTTGTCTCTGTAAGTCGCCTTGGATAAAGGCGTTTGCTAAATAATCAAATAATAATGCATAACATCGCCACCGACAGATAACCCAAGCATCTTACAAAATGGATTGGCCACCCATTTATCTGTGGGTGTTTAAAAACAGTAGGACTATATGTGTGTTTTTTCTGAAATCTACACTAATTGTTAGGGATGTGTAAATACCCTGCATATTGTACCACTTCTCCCTTAACGTGTTTCCATTCACTTGGTACATGTGGCTGATGTTGTAAATGCGATATTACACACAGGATGAGAGCACTGCTGAGTGATGAGAAGTAACGAAGACCCAAATAAAACATCAGAATGTTTTCTGTAGGTTCTGAACACCCTATACATATTTCATACCCAATATGCAACGCAAGATGTCAATTAAATTTTTTTGTGTCTAAAGACCTTTAACAAATAAAATAAATGCTAAAATTGCAGCAAATTTTTTCAGCTTCATGATAAAAAGTAAAAAACCATATAAATGAAAACTTCATTACCAATTAAGTAAGATGTGAAGACTGGAGGTACTGCTAATTAAAAGCTTGTGCACAACACAATTCCGATTGCAGTGATTGTCTATATCCCTTCTCTAGATTGATTTATGCATTCTGGGAGTACTGGAGGGTTTTATAAATTACAATACATGTAGACACCAATGTGTGACAACTAAACTAATAAAGAAAAAAGAATAACAAATAGATCCAATTACCTGAGCTATCTTATTCTGAGCAACCAGAAAAAAAATAAATAAAAGCACATTTAACAAAAAATATAACAGTTTGGCATGGTTTTTGTATTTCCTTACCCCAAACTCCTTGGAGATCAATCTCAGGAACCAGCTGGAGAGTGGTGTCTTTCTCATGAACCTCTAATTATTCTGAGTCAAGTGTCTGATTTTGGCATGGGCTGACCCCTATAGACAAGTCAATTATTTGGTGAAAAGCCATCTATTCTATTGACTGCTCTGAAGGGGAGAAGATTAAAGCACATCATATGACAAGAGGAATCTCGCTGTCATTTGTTTTCATTGGGATTCCAAATCCTGTTATCCGGCGATTTAAACAGCACAGTACAGTGCAGAAAGACGGACATCTTTAGTGACAGCAGCATTTCACAGAGCCAAAAATCAAACTGCGGAAATGGCACTAAACTGACTTTTGCATTAAATATAGCAATGAAGTTCAAACACATATTGTGTAGTATGAGCAATTAGAAGCCATTCAAGTTCGAGATTGAATGTAGAACAAATGAATAGCACACTTGATTGAAAATGGAATGAACTGCAAACTGGCCTTTTTGATACAGCAGTGTATGTTGAGGGGGCCGTGTGTAGTCAACTAAATGTTGAGTTCAAAATGTTAATTTTCCAAAATGTAACTGGAGGACACACTAGAGTCTCTATTGATACAGTGTTATCTTACCTTGTTAGACTAATTCTCCATCTGCTCCAGAATATATGCAGTTTGTGTTTTCCTTTTAGAATATGCTCTGTACTTCGGTAATAACTAACAAGTAAATCACAGTGAAAGTATGCTAACCTGAAAAAAATCAAAAGCTGTGTAGATTTACCTAGAAAACTATTAGCTTTTGAAACAAGCATTTACATTTTGTTTATCAATTGTACACTGGAATTGGAGAGCATTCGCTTATTCAATAGACTAGACTGATGAATGCCTACAGACTTGCAACTTATGATGTACAAGCATACAGGAAATAGAAAATGTTATAGAATGTGTTTATCTTTTAGTGACAAAGTCAAATAGAAACAAATCTTTGGAGGACCGCTGTCTGTGTGCCGTTTGGAGTCGACTGTCGGATTACTCTTGAGGCAAACACATTGGCGCTGTACAGGAAATGGCCATGTGCCTGTGCTTTCAAAAAACAATTGGCATTGTGACATGAAGTAAAATTTCTCCAGCAAGGCTGTATTCTCAAATCTCTTTTTTTTAGGGTCACGGTTAATTATATTAGACAAGCAGAATATTCAACACTGTGAGTGGTTCTGATTCAATTCATAAATGATCACATGTTGGGAAGCCTGCTGTTTATAAGCAGCACACACAGCTGCTGGCTCATTGTGAGAGGCCTGAATTTGGAAGCAAGGCTAACTAGTGCAAGCCAGCTGTCTGGGAGATCTCAATTCTGAGCATTGAAAACTCCCATCTTATTGGCAGCACTTTAAAGCCTGGAACACACTGCCTGATGCGATTGTCGCATCTCAATGGGGTAGCTCCCTAATAAAAGCTGAATTTCAAAATAATAATTGTGTGAATATATAGTAATTGTTACAGCTGTGTATAATGGTATTTAAAACAAGATTCATTAATCCACCTTTTTACATATCCACCATTACTCTGGTCCCAACGCAGTCGGATATGCGATGGATTACTGTGCAAACTTAAACTGGGGGAAAAACTAGGTTACAAATCTGTTATGCTGGTTCCATTTCTAATCGTTACTCTCACAATCACTACCACTAATGTAATCATTACTCATCCCCTAAGTGTTTTTTATCTTGCACGTTGTGACAAAACAGGCAGTTAAAAAAATAAAACATTAATAACACAACTTGGCAATTACGTGTTAATAGCTAGGAAATTAATTATTAATTGTAATATAAGGCTCTGATAAAATTAAAATACCAATGAAACTTGTATAAATGTGCACTTACCGTGCTCAAACCTGAAAGGGCAGCATAATTCAAATAATGCAGTACTAACATTCAATGCTGCTTAAAACTCCACCACCGTTAATGCCAGAAACAGACAGTTTGGTGTTTGTACTGATTTATTTATTTATTTTTTTTTCCCCCCTCCGGGTCATCAGAAGAATGATTTTTGCTCTTTTTCAAGCTTCAACCAAACTTATCTGCTTCAGTTTGCTCACTACTATCACTAAATAAACTGTACAATCCTACAAGCTTAAAATGTCTGTTTCGCTTCAACTGATCGCTCAAGATTACATGCACGTCCACACTTATGAAGCTGAAATTATGCAAACCAGTGGTACGCACTGTACGTAATGTGTGTACGGCTGCAGGCGCATATATACATGCATGGGAATGCATGCATGTCTCCAGTCATATGACCTAAAAGTGAACTCATTGGTTTCTGACTTTTGAGACTTGCGAGTGGGAATATAACACACTAGCCGATGTGAGGGAATCACATTACAAAATAATAAAAATCAATCAGCCGATCCTGTAAAATCCTTTCGCAACGCATAATACACTGCCCGATGCAACTGAAAAATCACATCACTATTGATCACATTGGGCAGTGTGTCCAGGGCTTAAGTGTTATTTGTTTTACAGAAGTGCGGGCAGAGGAGGCTGTTAATAAACACTTAGAGGTTACCAAATTCTAGTGTAACCAAACAACCTAGTGATAAACCAGGTCATTAACATAAGGGCCAGTGCTGTGCAGTGTGTGTTGCATGTTATACCTAAAGTACATCTTTAATACTCAGTACTGTATCTCCACTATGATAGTTCCATCAAAACTGATAGGAAATGTGGACAACTTACAGTTTAAATATGGTGTGCATTTTTCTTTTGACAATGTATTTGACCTATAGTCAGACCTTATAATGGACATTTGAAGGACTAAAAATGTTATTTATAGACAATTGATACTGGTGTACATGTCCTATACACTGCCCTCAAATAATTATTGAGACTAGCCCTGTAAGTGTTCAAAGCTCCATCCAGGTAGTTAAAACAACGAATCCAGTGCACATACAGTACAGCAAAGCTAATGATTCTCAATGGAGTCAGGCACACAAACCATCCCCATTTACTGTTGCTAAATTTTCTGAATATAAACTGCATTGCTGTAAGCTGGCTTTCAGTACAGCACACACAGTACACAGTGTGCAGAATTCATGTCTGTCTTTTGTCAATGTGCCCTAGGGAGCTTTAACTGGGTGCAGACATTTCAGCAGCCAGGGCCCAACAGTGTAGATAAACAGTGACCAGGCAGCTTTCCCCCGTGTCAGCAGGGAGAGTCATGAACAAGATGCTCAATACATGTGGGACGTAGGCAGGAGATATTCAAGCTAAGGAAAATCACTGCAATATAACAGGTGTCAGTCATACCTGACATTATTTGCTTTTAATATACCAGATATTCCTCCCCACTCAATCAACGTGTATCATCAGCTCAGCTGTTCAGAAATGACTCATAAACTGAAAGTGGCAAAATGTGTTGTGTAATTACCAGGTTTCACTGTGTTCCAATGTAGAACCCCAGTCAAATACTTGCTTTAAAAGGTGATTGATTTATTACAGTATATTGTAACCTCTGAACATGCATTCAGTGATAGTGATGTGCCAAAATATGAATGGTCTGATTTTAAGTATTTAAATTAAAAAAAAAAGAGGGAAATAGTACATATTTTTATATTTCATACATTTCCCTGCCCATGTACTTTTCCAGCTACTCCAGCTTTTAATGCAACAACAGACTTGATTTATTGATTTAGAAAAAAGATTCACTTTAATGTCATTAGAAGATATTACATAAAACCACATTTTAACTTTTTTATGACTTGACTTTTAATTAAACCAACATATGTTCTTTTTATTTTGTGATTAATTAGGCTTCTGAAAGATATTATTTGATTATAGATGCTAAGGGAAATGCATACCTGCTGACATTAACAGGACAGCACTGCAGTCAACGAGACAGAACATGACGTGCTCTGGTCATCTTGGAATGTCTTATGATGGCAAATACTTAATCAGGTTGTTGAGGTGTAGCAGTAAATGGTCTGTAAGTTGACAGCCTGTGGAACACGAACATGACTCATCGGTCACTAAACTAGAAGGACATTTTAGCAAGGTCTGGTGCCTGCAGACTTTTTGTTTTATAATCAGAAAACACATTGGGTCAGTTTTTGCTGCAAAAAGCGAAAATTCAGAAAAATCAACCAGTGCAGAGTTGTGTTCTTACCGTTATATACAATTGAAAAGCAGTGGAAATAGTTTTGTCAGGATTATCTTTATAACTCTTCGAAAGGTCAAAAGTGCAATCAGTGTTTTAGTATGTTAAGAGATGTTATTTGTAACATTATCTTAGTTGTTTCACATTATAATTGTATCCACTATACCAGTGGTTCTCAGTCCTGGTCCTGGGGACCCACTGTCCTGCTGGTTTTTGTTCCAACCAACTCAATTACTTAATTGAAACCTTAATTGAACTAATTTGCTTAATTTAACTTTTTTAATTGATTAGCTTACAAAATGTTTGAGAATTCAAGTTCCTTATATTATTATTATTATTATTTATTTATTAGCAGACGCCCTTATCCAGGGCGACTTACAATCGTAAGCAAATACATTTCAAGTGTATATAATTGTATATTTAAATACTCCAAGTAAAAAGCTCTGATTAGTTCCATTAAGGGTTCAGTTAAGTAACTGAGAGCTCGGTTGGAACAAAAACCACCAGGACAGTGGGTCCCCAGGACCAGGGTTGAGAACCACTGCACTATACCATTGACTTGGCATGTTCTTGTTTTAAGTAAAAACTAGTCAAAAAAAAAAATAATATATATATATATATATATATATATATATATATATATATTGGTTTTGTGATCCCTGATTTTCTAAAGCAGTTACTGTAATTATGCATTGTACTCAGATGTGATACAGTGACAGCTGTCATTGTAACAAAACATACAATGTGCTTATTCCCTTACCCTAACAATCTCTTGAGGGTAATCTCTAGTTATCACCATCCATCCATCACTAGTGTTTATAAAGGTTATAACACAGGGGCACTGTTAGCCCGAAAAATGGGGGCTCCCCCCCCCCCCCCCCCGTTTAGGCTGGTGCCCCTTCGCCCAGTCTTTTGCCTCCCCATCAGTGAGAGGAGAGCCCGAGGCCTTCCGATTGCCGACCGACCGCGATGCCTCAATGCTTGCTGTCACGGCCGCAGTCGCAGTTCTATTACATGGGGCGGACAAATAAGTCTTCACGTGAGGGGGGGTGCAGCAGCTCGGGGGAATAATAAACAGACGTATTCCTGCTCCAGTCATGTGCAGCCATCTCTGTGCTGCAGGTGGGCAAATGATTTTGATTGGAGCAGGTGTCCGATGTGGCTGGAACGGGACGACTTCTTTACGCTCTAGCTATAGAGCGTGGTCGTCATATTGTTGAGCAGCAGCAGTGAGAATGACAGCTTGCTTTTTGTAGAGACAGAGAAAGAGACGACACAGTCCCATGTAGTCTGCATCTGTGAGCAGCTGTAGTCGGACTCCTTCCAATCCTTATACACACATAAAAAGTATTGCAGTTGTGTATGCCGAGTCTGACCCTTTTTGAAGATTTATGTCACATCCGTAAACCTGTGTAATCTCTGATGTTTCTCTTGTGCATTTTGCATTCTCAGTGTTAGGTCCCTAGGACCCAGATCACAAATAGAGATTTATCAACAATATTTTATCAGTCTGTTTCTTTTATGCATTTGTGTGAAGTTTGCGTATGATGGCCTGATAATAAGACTGAGTCAATAAAACAATTAGATTAGTGTGTTCACTGGCTCACATCATGTACTATATTGCAGGGGTTTCAGATAAGTCCCTATGCCTGCCTAGCTAGAACATGCTTCTACAAGTCACCATTTCCATAATTATTCTTCTCACAGGGGTCAAAATCCACCAGGCCTGCCTGCCAGACAGGCCCTATTTTTGTAGTTAATATTTTTATTGAAATTTAAAGAGCAAAAAAGACAACATAAAACAAAAAAGGCTTAACATATTATCAAGGATTCACATGAATCATATTGTCATAAGAGTTTAAAAACCAAGGAATGCTTGAATAACAACACATTCTCTATGTAAAGACATTTGAGCAATAAAACGGTAATAATATTGAAATATAATTTAAGTTATGATATATGTGTATTAACACTAAACTCCTAAACCTAACAGACATAACATAAAACTCACTGTAACTCTTAATTATCAATGTCACTGTAGCCCAGACTGTACTGTATTATACATCTATTCAAGTGCATAAGGCTTCTCAGGTTATCTTGCCAGCTTATATCTGAAATGCAGGATATGAGAACCCTAACATTGTCTTCATTTTACAATATAACAGATTAGGAAATAAGATGGAGGGGGTTGGTATCTTTAATATTTACCTAATACCTTGTTTTGGGGCTGAATTGTGGGTTATACTTCCTTGGTCTGATATACCAGGCTATGTGTTGAAGAAAGGGACCCCAGGCCGAGTGGCATGTTACCAATGTATGATCATTCAAATGTGATGGATGGCCATTCATAGTTTGCCAGGAGTGATTTTGTTTATGAATTCATCTAAAGTAGTATGTGTGTGTGTGTGTGTGTGTGTGTGTGTGTGTGTGTGTTTTATATATATATATATATATATATATATATAAAGAGTGCCACTTCCATATTATTAGACACATGGCCTCTTTTGACACTAGCACACAATGCATCACATTGCTTGACAAACCAAGAATCAGACATTCTGGAGATATGGGGATACATCTGTTTAGTGTGTGATTTATAGATATTGTGTGCGCAGTGTCCAATAGGCACTATTTTTGTTTCGGGGGGGGGGGGTAATCATTACTGTGTTTGTTTTCTTCCTGGCTTTGTGTGCAGTTTGACACTAAGGCAATAAAAAACAATTTGCTTAAGTATGTTCCCTAGTACAAGCCACCTGTTTTATTTCAGGGTTTCAACTACAAAATCCCTATGCTTCTTACTGCAGATGTCATAGAAAATGTATCTAAAATGCATCGTTTGCCACATTCTTAAAAATGTCTTCCACCCGGACCCCTCTTTTTGCTCAAGTCATTTACACAAAGTAACAATAATGCCTGCTCAAAAACAAACTTATGTTTGTTTTGTTTGTTTGTTTGTTTTTATTTTTATAAAATTAACATGGACCATGTTACAAGGAATAGACGGGAAGAAGAAAAAACGATTTTCAGAAGAATCAGTGTAGTAGCTGAACCTGTGCACTTGAATATGAATAAAACCCTAACCCTATCCCAGCTCAAAGCTGGTTTACATGCAGGATATATGGATGACTGGAATAGATTTCTTGGATAGATGTAAACTGCCCCATTATTAAATGTGTTATGCCCTTTCCAATTGATATTCACAGGGTTGACTATATAAGATGTGGACTTTTACTTGATGAAGATTTTTTTAAATAAATGTTAGTTTCCAGTGTAAAAGAGATTGCAGGATGGCCTTATGTTTCAGTAGCCAATGTTTTGTTTTCTAACATATTTGATATGCTGTGTGTATCTCATTAAAATTATAAGAATTGATAAAATGATAAGAACAAAAGCATAAGGATTAATCTTCATTCTTCCAGAAAGCCTACTCCAAACACACAAGCAGAGAATTTGAATGAGCTGTTTTATATGTTTAATTATATTAAAATGATTTGCCCATAATAAGAAAATGCTCTTTTTTAGTTAGCCATTTCCCACTGCTTTTGTGCTGCTGTGAGTGGGTGTATGAAAAAAGTGCTAATTCCCCCAGTTATTGAAACCATTTTTTAACAAGTATTGTTATTCACCATTGTTTCCTTTTCAATGGCTTCCACAGATTTGTGTGAGTGTGTTTTTTTTTTTGGTTTTTTTTTTAGAATGTATACAGGTATGCTCTACTGCCATCTTGAGGATATACAGCACAGTCTCACTTTAAGCTAAATAGATGCAGAATGCATTTTTTTCCCCATGACTTGATTAAAAAAAAACAAAAAAAAAACTTGTTACCCCATGTGAATGTAATTGCATAAAAAATATTACAAAATGGTATGTCAAGCAAAAGCAGTCTGCTACTCTTCCCTTGGGAAGCATCATTATTTTAAGAAGCTCACAGTGTGGCAGTGTGCAGTAGATGGTACTAAGCTGTACCTGTCAGCGTACCAGAAGAGTATAATGACTGTTATCTAAATCTACCTGCTATGTTTCTCTGCGTTCTGTCTGGTTTTGTTGCACCTTGCTGAGCTACCAGAATAAAATAACACAGGGTTTGAGCTACAATTATTCTGTAATTTATGTATGGGTTTATGTGAAAAACATAATGCTCACAAGAACATCCTCTGTGTTCTCAGATAACTGACTTAGATAACTTTCTCCAGCCATGGTTCTGAAAACTGCAATCTCTCATCAGGGCTATTAAATCAAGCATTATTTGTTAACTGAAGAGTGAAGTTTCTCAATTATACTTTGTAAAAGTATGTTTACAAAATGGAAAACCTTTTGTTTGTTGAAATTTGAATTTAATTCCTGTGAAAGTTTTCAGTTAGACAGCATAGGAGACCAACGGAAGGGTATTTATCTGCAGTACAATAGTGGCACAGTCAGCTGCATTGCAAGTTCTTCTGCACTATCCTACCCTTTGGAATCTCAGCCCAACCAACCCTTGGCCTCCCTTACAGGTGAAGGGTTCTGTTTTCTGTTTTGCCAGTTGTACTGCCATTCTTCTGACACTTCCACACTGGAAATCCTTACAAAGGATTGTTTTAAATCATTACTAACTTGGGCTGGCATTGGTTGGGTTTAAACCAGTGAGCTTACTCAACCCTTTCGCTTTGAAATGAGCAGTACAGTATCTCAAGCTTAAATCCTTGGTTTTTATTAGGAACTCTCAGTAACCCTTCAGACAGAGGTTAAGGGATATAAGGAATGCAGGTCCTTTCACTTTCTAAATGAGGAAAGACGCTCCTTACATTTACATGTGGCAAATATTTTTCACGCATCTTTCCATCTCTTTACAGCTGAAGCAAAGTGAAGCCAATGCTGACACCAAAGAAAAACTGCCACTTCGGCTGCGCATCTTTGAGAAGTTCCCTAACAGGCCACAGATGGTGAAGATTTCCAAACTCCCCTCAGATTTTACAGTCCCTAGAATCAGGTAAATATCGATGTGCAGTTGGTAGGCTTTAAGAGGTGTATGTATGCAGTAGTGCTGGGACAAACATGGGTTTTACATGATTTAATATTCTTTCAAATTCCAGCAAATTAATATTATTTCATGTACAGTAAGGAAATATGTCAGGATTCAAATAAGCCTGGTAGTGTGGTCAATTTACATTATAAGATATGTATCATTCCTTAGGGATATAGTGGAGGTGTATGTACAGCACATATGTCACATTTTAGACTTTTACATCTACGTAGAGAATCACTTCCCAATTGTGGTGAAACTTGTTTTTTCTTTAGCACACACATATCTTCGACATCGTAAGGCTTTGAAGTGGTTCTAAGTATATATGAAATCTATTTAAAAACTCTGCAAATTTTGTTGTATTACATACCATATTTTTTTCTTTTTTTACTTGTGCTCCATGTTGTGACCTGTTTTTGTCTCCTTAAGGGAAAGCTTTATGAAGCAGTTCATTGACCGCCAGCAGCAAGATACCAGCTGTCTGTTACGAAGACTCCCTTCTGCCTCGTCCTCTTCCTGTGATCATTCTAAAAAGTCTGGCATAGAAGATAACAAATATATCGACCAGAAGGTTAGAGAATTGTTTTTTGGGAATGTTTTGTCCATTTCTTTTTCTTTTTGCAGGGACATCTACATGACAATTCTGGGTTAGAGCAGCAGCAGGATGTGTTAACACTGCACACATTTGCTTCAGCTCAGATTCAAGCTGAGCACCACCAGCTGTGTACCAGGGGTCTACACATTATTGGAAAGACAATGATACAGTCTAGAGGTCTTCAAGGGCAGTCCTTCAGTTTCTCTTTGAAAGAGAAAAACAAAATCCTATATGGGTTGGTAGTACAGTAAAACCTTGTTTGAAAGCCAACTCAGTAAAAACCCACCTTGCAATTGAGGTCACATTTTGGTAGTCTGGATTTGCTCCAGTTGATGGCAATGTAATACAAATGAAAGTCACTTTCAATATTAAGGTCCAATATTATGGTCCTGTGTCCACTATCTGTAGTCCCAAACATATATATATATAAACGAACATCATTTTTAATTAGTGTGCAACATTACAGTATGCAATTCGTCCAATGGATTTAGATAAAAACAACCACAACAGTACATTTCAAACAAAAAAAAAACATCTTGAATGGTTAAACTGTTGTGAATAAATTGGCTAAACCTAAGAACCAAATAATCAGAATCCTATACTATAGTATACATTTGTTTCAATACATTATAGGTACCTTCAGTAATAAGGCCAACCCCGTTATTGAAATCACACTGGCCATAATAGCACTGTTTTTCAATAAGTCAGAACAGTGGAGATCAGCCCATGCTTCTACAATTATGCATGTGGCTGCTGTGCTGCAGAATGCTGTCCAGATCCTCCCACTATTGTATCAGTGTTCTCTTCAACCAAATTATTCTAAATACCAACACAGCTCTCCATCTTAAGTGGTGTATAGAGTTCAGGTTGAAAGTCCAACTTTTCAAAATTGTGTATTTATGTGAGAAGACAGACATGCAAATGGCACTGGTATTTTTACAGTAGGAGCGTTCGTGAGCAGCATCTGATTGGCATGGCAGGTCGATTCAGTACAGCACTCTTACGAGGAATGACTCACTGGTGAATATCGATTAGGCTAGTATGGGCGTCTTGGGTCCAGAGCTATAATGTCAAGTTCAGAAGTAAAAGATCTCCTGGTAAAAATTATGGATTACTTTAAAATTGAAAAGTAACCCATAATGCTGACTTCTAAATCGCTTTAAAAAGCCTACTTTGTTTTCACAGCTACGAAAGTCAGTTTCCAGTATCCGTGCTCGCAATCTTCTAGAAAAGGAATGTGCTATCAGTAAAATTCTTCGGTAAGTATGTGTCCCGTTTACAAAACCGTTTGAAGAGCACATTGTCCCTTTGTGCAGTACATTTTAATAATGTTAGCCAGGAAGAGCAAAGATTTATTAAAACCGCTTCCATGGAAACATTGAAATACTGACAGTGTTTATTGTGGGAATGTATCAAACCAAAGTGCCAGTCCAGTATCGCCTTTTTTGCAATCAGTCATATAATAATTAATCCGATTTAGAACAACAGCAGCTCCTTCAGATGTAAATATTTACATTTCCTCATAGAAAGCAGAGTGGTGGTGATTTAAGATGTAAAAAATAATTTAAACAAGAGAATATTTCAGGCTGAAGTATTCACACAATGCGAATTGCCTAGATCAGTTATATTAAGTTATATAAAAGCGCTACTGTAGTTGCCTGTTTTGAACTACTAAAACTTAAGAAGATTACATCGAATTGAGTTGTTTTCATGTTTGTGCTCTGATGTATTTTAAACTAGAAAGCAGTCTACTGTATGTAATAATTTTGCTTCAAGGAAAATAATCTATTTCAAATGCTAAATACACTACATAATTGGTAGGGATGTTGTGAGCATCTAACTTTTAAAAGCAGCTATTAAATAGAACAGCTGCCTGGATCCGTATTTGCTGAATGCAGTGCAATCTTATAGCATTGTATACATTAAATTATACATGTTCATCAGATTGACGTAACGCATTCATATGTATTGAACACTCTTGAGACCATGAAACATTTTCTAAGCTACTCTTATCAGTATGCATCTACTGTAAATAATATTAGGTTAGGTTTAGACGAAGTGCTTATAAACAAAATGATGTCTTTCCACATAATAATTAGCTATATTAAAGTACGTGACTTAACAATTATTAAAAACAAGCGGTGAGCCCTGTGCAGTGGCATAACTGATGAGATAAGTATTTGTGTGGGAGTGGTTTTAGATTTATAGCCTATTTCTGCCGTGAACCACTAAGAGTTGTAATAAATTAAATAAAAACAATATCCTGCTAGTTACTAAGCTTTTGTGGCATATCCAATGAGCCTCATGAGGACATTAGTGCAGCATGCTGCTGCCAGTCAAAGACCCACCATGGGCGTGAATGGCTGACTGAGTAAGAAATATAGATGATGCATCGCTGTTAAAATTGACAGGGAAATGTTACACAGCAAGCAGTGTTACTGATGACACCAGATGTTTCCCTGCCTCCAGAAGTGATTCTAAACGAGTTCATTAAGTGTCTGACGAACACAGGTGCACTGACTATCAAACTTTGCATTGTTTCCATGTATCTGGGAAAATGCTTATCCACTTAGGATGAAACTTGGCATTAGCATTATTTAGCATACACTATGAAGACTATCAGATTGTGGGGATATCTCACTGTCTCAACATCTGTCCATCAGGACATCACACTTACATATGTACATGTATCTACACAGAAATATTTACATGTGCACTCAAGAAGTTTTTCCACATACTGTGAACCAGTCGTTTTAATGTACTTTACAATTTGCTTACCTAAGGATCTATGTCTTAATAAACTAGTCATTGCAATTTCTTATTCTATATTTTGTACATACTGTTGACATAGGTCATGGTCAACTTTTTTTGGCATACTGATAACTCATTTAGAATTTGTAGTCATGGCGGAGAACATATGTTGATGACATGTTTAAAAAGATTGCCTTTGGACAATCAGGAAAGATTATTTGAGCATGTGAATCATTGATAATTCAACTATGCAAGTTGGTCACACCAATAGTGGCTGAAAGATTGCTCCAGTAAAAACCCAACTGTATGTAAAAATAATGTGTAAAAAATAATGTCATTGTATGTAAAAAATAATGTGATATCTTGTAACAATTGTAAGTCATCCTGGGTAAGGGCGTCTGCTAAGAAATAAATAATAATAATAATAAAATCAACGATTTTATTGAAATGTACGTACACAGACTGTGTCAGTTATAACTATTTTAGTGGCATCTCTCATTGCAATATTCTTATTTATTTTTAAACTCAATAGAGGACATGAAAATGTTTCACAATAATGTTTCCTGAAAAATTCAAATGATCAAAAGTAATACATTTTTAGTTTGAAAGGTCATGTCAGAATACTGACATTTTTTATTATAGCGTTGAGAGCATTCATTTAACTGTCACTCTTTTTACATGAAAGGTTTCTAAACACATTACTGTTTCAGGGCCTGCACTCGACAACGCATGCTGAGTGGATCGTTGGAGGGCCAGTCTGCTAAAGAACGGTCTATTCTCAGTGTACAGCATCATATCCGTCAGGAGCGCAGGTATGTTCCCACTGCAAAGGGCAGGCGCTTCAATTACAACCACTTATCTTGTATTCAGAGAGAAATTAATTATAGTCCTCTAATCTGATGAAAGGGAAAGTGACTCATTATTGAAGGCTCATGTAGTTATATTTAAAATGGTACATAAATTACAGAGCACTTCAATATCTATTCATAGAACAGGTTAAAAGAAAAAGAATCTGCATGGTTACAGACTGCTTCAGGGATCAAATATTATATATTAACATCAATAAATGTAATCCATATAAATAACTTTTAAAAATGAAATACCCATTTCTTCTATTAAAAGCATCATCAGCAGTAATATATTTTGAGATTGTCAGATAAATGAATTAGGACCATTGATCTCAATAATGTTACTGAAAGACCTTTTCCACAGTTTAAGGCAATTCAATTTGAGTGACTGAGGCAGGGTTAAAATCAAATAATAAAATGCATTTGTTTTTTATTTTTTATTTTTATTTTTTTACTTGAGTTAGATTCCTATTCTGTAGCCCTATTTAGTCGCAGAGAAATCAGTGCCATGTTTGCCAATTCATCTTTTAAAGTATGCCATTGTATTTGATAACAGGTCTTTGAGACATGGCTCGAACAGCCAGAGAATCAGCAGAGGGAAATCACTGGAAACTCTGACTCAGGATGTAAGTACCAGTAGAAGCCAATTGTAGTAAACATGTGAATGGTTACAATATTCGGTACACTTTTAAAATGAATGTTTCTGCATTATGTCAATTCAAGTGTGAAAGGGATGAAACGCACACCACAGTATGTTCCAATATGTATTTCCTTATTAATTTTGACATTCCCAGGTTTGTA
The DNA here is from genome assembly GCF_902713425.1 of Acipenser ruthenus. Classification (NCBI taxonomy): domain Eukaryota; kingdom Metazoa; phylum Chordata; class Actinopteri; order Acipenseriformes; family Acipenseridae; genus Acipenser; species Acipenser ruthenus. The sequence continues at coordinate 44,342,117 of NC_081196.1, read as the reverse complement.
TGAATTTCCACTGAACCACTAATTCCAACACAATTCAAAAATAGAAGCCAAAAAATAGAATAACTGCAAATTGGATTCTGTGTTATCTACTTGGCAGCAAGGTGTGCATAATAAAAATGTCCATATGTAACACACACACTGACTAGCAATTAGTCTTCATGACTCCTGTTATAATCCTTAAAATCCCTGATAATCTCAGACAATAGGAAATCTGACTAACGCTTCCCTCCTCACCTCTCAATAGGATGGGAGGCGAAAAACAGCTTTTAGACAACAATACAAGATATATTCAACATTATGTTTTATTATTGTATTTTTGTTCCCTTTCCAGTACGACATATAACCATTACTGTATGGGTATTTACATCCTAAAGACCTGAAACCTGAATAAGATATATCAAAGCTGCTCACAGAGCCTTATTGATGAGGGGATATCCCCCGTCCATGTTAAGATCTATCTGGCAGCCATTTCCTGGCGGGGCAAATTTTTGGAACGGGCTCAGTGGCTTCAACCGCCTATGAAGGAAATTGTTGCTCATTGGAGGTTATACGTGGTGCTTAATGCACTCATGAAGTTTCCATTTGAGCCCGTGCATTCAGCGGAGATGAAATATCTACTGTTTAAACTGGATTTTTTGCTTGCCATCACTCTGCAAAGCGGATGAATGACATGCAGGTGTTCTCCATTGCAAAATCCAGCTTAATATTTAAGGCAAGGACAAAGGTTATGCTCCATACCAATCCTGCCTTTTCATATCAACCAGTCTATGGAATTGGAGGCTTTCCATCCACCTCCTTTCCAGTCTGACAGGGAGCGACAGCTCCATACGCTCTGCCCAGTGTGGGCCCTGGCATACTACGTTGACAGGACGAAAAGTTGGAGTCAGTCCGATAGCAGACACAGTCAGGACTGCCTATGAGCTGGCCAACTTGCCCCCTCCAGAAAAGCTCACTGCCCATTCCACCAGACCATGGTAACTTTGTGGGCTTTATTCCAGAGTGCATCTGTCAAGGACATATGCAATGCAGCAGTGTGGGCTACTCCCAATACCTTTACTAGGTTTTACAGACTGAATGTCGTGGATTCTGGCCTAGCTACTTGTTACTGGGGGTCCATATGGTAATGCACAAGGCAGCCTCTCGGCTTAGCCTTGTAGCATTCCAGTCTTTCTGCAATATTGCCCTTGTGACAGCTTTGGTACACTCACCCATACGGCAATGGTTATATTTTGTACTTGAAAGGGAATGTTAGGTTATTATCATAACTCTGGTTGCCTGAAATAGAAATGTAACAAATAACTTTCAAGGTTGCTGCGTCCATGATTACAGCAGGCTTGAAGGAAAAATGACGCTAAGATCTGTGAGCGCAGTACTTTTATGCCCTCGGGGGCGGACCATGACTGCGTCACAGGCTTTGCGAGCAGCTTTGGTAGATTTTATTCAGGTTTCGGGTCTTTAGGAGGTAAATACCCATATGGGAACCAGGGTTATGATAATGTTTTCCCTGTTTATTTGTTTTTTGGTCCTCCAGCACACAAGCACAGTGAGGTATCGAAATGCTCAGCGCGAGGACAGTGACATCAAGATGATCCAGGAGAAGAAGGAACAGGCTGAAATGAAACGGTATGTATAGGTTTTTTTTCTTTTTTTTCTTGCTACTTTATATAAATGCAGCAAATCAAATTTTATTTATAAAGCGCCTTTCATGGCAAGTCATCCCAAGGCGCTTTTAACAAGAAAAAGGACATTCAGAAGTAAATAAAAACAATATAAACAATAAAAACAGCAAAAGAAAACAACATTTTAAAATTAAAGCAAATAAAAGCAACAGATGAGGAACTCAAACCAAATAAATAGGAATAAAACTATATATAAAAAAAGAAATATTATAAAGATATAAAAGCCCTATTTAAAAGTATGTTTTTAATTTATTTTTAAAAATTGCCAATGTAGGTGTGTCTCTCACTGCAGGTAGAGCATTCCAGAGTTCAGGTGCCCTATGACTGAATGCTCTACCACCTGTCCTTTGCTTTAAAATCCTTGGGACAGATAGCAGCCCTTCATCTTGGGATCGGAGTGGCCGGCCAGGGGCATACGGGATAAAAGATCCTTCAAATAGGCCGGAGCCAAACCGCTTAGGGCTTTATAGGCAATAAACGACATACCGATAGCATGGTTTGTTTTTTTATCTTCTGGCTTTCTGGTGTAGACTCATGGCTTGAAATAAATAAAAATGTATGACACCACGCTAGCTATACTAATTAATGTATATGACTGTGTCATCACTTTGACTTAATCCAGGCTTGTGTGAATAGTAGTATATGTTAGCAGATCTATTGGAAAGCCTCACTGCATTTCTTATCATCTATGTACAGTATAAATGCTTATAAAGATATCTAGCAAGGGATATTCAATGTCTATCTCAATATTACATTACAATAATCCAGGTTAATGGCAGGATTTTTCCACTAATGTGCCAGCAAATTGTGCTTCTGTAATTATTCTTGGAAAATATGAATCTGTAGTTATGTATGCATGATTTGTTATATTTAGTTTTTGTTTTCCAGGAAAGTTCAGGAGGAAGAATTGCGTGAAAATCACCCTTATTTTGATAAACCTCTGTTTATAGTTGGACGAGAACATAGGTTTAGAAAATTCTGCCGTGTGATTGTGAGAGCTCGTTTTAATGCGTAAGTATTTAATGTTGATAAATGAAAATGTTCAACCAAGTTGTGAGACGCCAAAAAGGGGAAATTCCATCCCCGAGTGGCTCACCTTCTAAAAGCATGGCTGCAGACACTCCCACACAATAGGGAGGCAAAACCATCAACAATTGTTTCTCCTCATTGCACGACAGCAGCCCCTACAGGCCAGGCGCCTAGTGAGCTCAGCCAGACTCCTACAGGACTGGCCTTTGTCCTGCAGAGGCCGATAGCTCGCTGACATTCACTCTTGAGTTCCTGTGTATAAGAGGAAGCTGACTTGGTCATGGGAACGGAGGACACTCACTGAACCTCTCCTGAGCTGTGTGGGGAATATCTGCAATGAGGGAACATAATTGGGCATTCTAAATTGGGGAGATGCGATGTAAAAAAAAATATAATTTAAAAAAATAATAAAAAGGATAAATTCCAAATTGTAACTTTGTTATACATGTAATTAATAGTGTAGGGAAATCAATTCGACAAATTATTTTTTTTTTGTTATCAAAAAATACGTTATATCTATAAAAGAAAATAATGTTAATACAATCGTATAAACATTAGATACAAGCAAGCAAAGACACGCAGGTCACAGCATGCCCTAATGGATACATAACACAGACGTCCGACTGTTCAAACAAAGACATTACTTAAATATTATGAATATATTAGCATTTCCACCCCATTTCTTATTCTGTTTTCCAGTCAGTATGGATCCACCGTGCTATCGCACACCTTCAACACACCTCCTGGGGGGGGGGGACTCGCCCAAATCTATCACATTCTATAGTGCATCACATTTAAGAATTTTACAGACTATCTTAACCTAATTGGTTAGAAACTATTTCAAACTAGTCCTTTGTTTGTGGTGTTCTGTTTTCACACTGTGTCTCCACTCCTCCACACATCGTGATTAGACACCTGGTAACTTTGGCGCTTTGCCCAGACACCAAGATAAGAGAGACTGCAAATGTCTTGCTTAGCTAGTTACATGTGCTTTAGGCTGTATCAAAATATGAAAATAAAACTTTAACGGCTTCTTTTGCAGCTCAAAGACTGACCCAATTACAGGAGCCGTCAAAAACACCAAGTACCATCAACTATAGTAAGAACTTTATGAATTACTTTTTTTGACTTCTTATACTTCAGCTAGCTTATGAAACGTGTCAACCCTAATGTGTGATATTGTTGAGGTAATGGTTAAGATTATTCACTATTGTTTGAGAATAATTTTGTTATTGGTTATAAACAAAGCTGTAGTTATGCTACGTGGATCCAGGCTAAACTTAAAGAATTGCTCATCAATTATTTATTTGTTCTGTGTAAGAACAAACAATGTCTTTAATACTAGTGCTTTCTCTCTCTTTTTGTAGTGATCTCTTTGGCTTGGTTACATACCTGGACTGGGTTATGATTGTGGTCACTATCTGTTCTTGCATCTCTATGATGCTTGAGTCCCCTTTCACAAGAGTGATGCATGTTCCTACACTGCAGGTGATGCATCTTGTAACAAGGATTTTGGCAAAATGCATCGAATAAGGAAATATTAAATCCACTACAATGAGGAAATTGAGATTGTGATATGTTGAGAATCACCAAGAAAATGATATTGTTAAAAAAACAGCAGAAATGCAAATACATTTCATTTTATAACTACAAAAGGGGTTTCTTTATATACTGATCTTAATAACAAGTAAGAATTTGTTGACTTTACTCTCTTTATGAAACCGAATACTGTAATGTTATGATCCCATTTATATTGCAGATTGCTGAATATGTGTTTGTCATTTTCATGAGCATTGAGCTCAATCTGAAGATCATGGGAGATGGACTGTTCTTTACTCCAACAGCTGTCATTAGAGACTTTGGTGGAGTCATGGACATATTCATCTATTTAGTAAGAGTTACTTTTTAAAAAATATGAAAACGAATGGTTGACACGTTTTGAAGGGTGATGTGTTCCATGCAGCAGTCTATGCATTGTTGGCACACACTGCATTTGTTTATTGCTTACTGAAGAAGTTTCCCTTCTGGTAATCATGGTGACAAATAGCAACAATTATCTCATCAGTGTTCCCTCTCCACTGTTTATTTAAGAATTGTTACCCATTACAAACAGGCTTAAATTATTGTTTTAATAAGTTTTTTGCATTGCCACAGCTGGTCCAAAAAACAGTTTTCTGAACTCACCACCTGAACTGAGAGAATTGTATTTTAGAAATGATTCTGCTGAACGAAAAGCTGTTTTCACAGGAATAATGTGTTGTGCTAAATCATTCCCTGGCACTCTTATTCCAGTTGAGTTTGATATTTCTTTGCTGGATGCCACCGAACGTTCCCCCTAAATCAGGAGCCCAGTTGTTGATGATGCTGCGCTGCCTCAGACCGCTTCGCATCTTCAAACTGGTCCCTCAGATGAGAAAGGTTGTCAGGGAACTCTTCAGCGGATTCAAGGAAATATTCCTGGTGCGTATGGAGGGATACATGTGGCCTGTGTTCATTTACATATAGCAACTAATATTCGCTGCTACATGTTAATCAAGAATGGCAGTACAGAAGTTAATCCAGTTACACTTTAAAATGACTACAAATTAATATGAATTCAAAAGCTTTAGCTGCTATTCTTGTTATCTTCTACTTGAATTAATTTAAAATTTGTGTCCATTATCTTCAGGAATAGAAAAATCATTACAAAATAACAACAAAACATTTGTTTTTCAGATGTTATTCCTGTGAAGCTTAACTGAAATTCATATGAATACCTTATTTTCATTCAACATGATGCTGCCACTGTACCTTTTAAAAAGTAACAAATAAAGCAAACCACAAATACTATCCATCCTACTGGTTAAAGTCATTCATTCTAGAAAGATGAAGAACGCATATAATTAACAAAAAAATGTAAATTTTGTGTATTTAAAGTTTACTTTTTATAATTAGTACTCAGCGCCTGATAGATTTTACTTAATGTTCTGTGGTAAAACATGCCTTTGTTATATTCCAGTTAAAATATTTACTACTGATGCATTTTGATATTAATGGGGTCAACAGGCTGTATTGTTACCATCCTAGATGGTTTACAATTACGTGCCTGACAAAGATTTTAGGTTAATAATTACAGGTACTATTTGCTAAGTAGCACAATTTCTCACTCATCCGAACCATTCGTGACAAGAGCAATAGATAGATATGGTCATTTTTTCAACTATTTTTACATTTTCTGCTCACATCAGCTCACGCCTGACATGCATCTTTATAAACTGTTCCTCCACACAGCTGGAGAAAATTGCCTACTGAGTGATCCACTCTCACAAGGGTAAAAGGTGGCATGTTATATCCCAGGCGGCTGGCAAAAAAGTCAGATCTGTTATCGATAGACCTTTAATATGATTGTATCCAAATATGTTTTATAGGTCTCCATCCTCCTGCTGACATTAATGCTTGTGTTTGCAAGTTTTGGCGTTCAACTTTTTGCTGGAAAACTTGCAAAGTGCAATGATCATCATGTTATCAGACGGGTGAGAAACACATTTTCTCCTTTCATTAACTACTATAAAAGTGGCATAAATGTAGCAGTGTTATAGTTTTCCATACTATAATAATACAGTACTATATTTTGATATGGTTAACAATTTAGTCCATTCTGTTTTCACTTGTATTGTAAATAAGGATACAATTTTGGCACAGTGATTTTTTTGTACATTTCACAGCGAGTTGCGGGAAAAAAAAAAAAGAATTCACGGAAAGGTCACGGAAAGGCCACCAAATAATGCAGGTTTAGCTACATCAACATACTCAAGAGCGTATCCTTAATTATAACACATAACCTAATAAATTTCTTGTTTCTATTTAAATTGTATTGTATAGATGGGAAACCAGAAATCGTACTTACAGAGAACTATGTAGTCCCCTCTGAGACTCCTTTTAAAACGAGTCAGTCAGTCAAGTCCTGTGTTGTTTTTTTTCTGTTTTTTTTTAAGATTTTATGTAGCCTTTTACTGAAAATCTAGTCTTGTTCAGTTTTTAGTCATTTTTGTCAATACAGCTCTGCTTAAGTGAAGTCTAGGGGCACTTTTTAAAAAGCTTTTACACTGATGGTGGGTTACAAAAAATGGTTTAATTACAAGGGCCTCTGAGGGCACTTAACAGGGTGGAGAGCCAGTTGTGACCTTGAGGTCAAACACAGTGGGCGGGACTATCGAAGGCAAGTATAGTGGACTTATGTGTCTTGTTAATCCAGCAAAAAATGTTTGAACTTCATTTGTTTTTAAGGAGAAGAGCTTGAAATTGGTATATTATGTTTTATATAATGTTAAAATTCCTCAATACTGTATTTGTTATGCAGGTAAATGTTTAGTTTTGTATTTTTGTTTTCTTCTTTTAGGAATACATTGTATGTTCTGTAGGTATTAATGTACAAGTACCAGTATATAAAACACATGTGTTGGGGCATTCATCTATTTTTACGTCTCTGAAAGTTTGTATGCATGTATAACCATGATAACGGAAGAATATAAGCATGTGTTTTATAAAAGTATGCATGTCCACGTCACCAGGTAACTACTGGAAAAAGGAGTTATCACATTTTTGAATAACCTATATGTTATTAGTATCTTTATGTAGCTTTAGATATATCATCTAGTGTATGTTCGTGTGCCTGTTTTTCTTTCCTTTTTTTAATAAAGAAAGCAATTTATTAAATATGAACAATGTATTGCACCTTTTGATAACAGCATGACCAATTATCATAATTGATTTTTATTTTCAACCTATTTTAGGAGGACTGCCACGGTATATTCAGAATCAATGTGAGTGTCTCAAAAAACCTAAATTTAAAGTTACGTCCCGGAGAAAAGAAGCCTGGATTTTGGGTCCCACGTGTCTGGTAAGTCCAAAGAGTAACATTTTTGGATGAAAAACAGGATATCATTTCTAATCATTTGAAATGTTTTTAACTTAATTGGACCTGCCTTTGTTTAGGGATATCTGTTTTCACTTAATTTGCCTAAACATGATCCTACAGTAAAATGCATCTGAACATAACACCATGATGATGGTAGAAGGAAAAAAACAAATAAAGGTGCATTCTACTTTAGAAAATTGAGCAACCAGTGCAATCTAGTGGAGAAACAGGGATGCACTGCCATGATTCCCATCTGTTTCATGCACTGCAGTAAATCAAGGCAAAGCCATGCAAAACATTGGGGTTTCTCAGCTTTCAGGTTCATGCACCCAAATTGCTACTCTACATTAAACTGCAATGGGTATAAAAAACATGATCAACAGCATCTTTGTAATTTTTACAGGTAAAACTGGCATACAAAGAGGTAGTTTAGGAGAGTTAAGTTACTGGCAAACACCAAGTTTTAAACAGATGCTCAGGTCTTTTTATATTTCTTGTAGGGTTTAATAAAAACTATGTGGATGTAAATCTTTCTGCATATAGAAAGGGGTAATATAAGTGACTGACATTGGACAATAGCCATACTGTCAATCTGCCCCTTTTAAAAGATTGCAAAAAATGTAATAAAATACTGATTTCCATCTTTCCCTGAAGTCTCGGAGGTGCCCCTGCATCTGTAAATATACAGCAGGGTTTTCAAGAAAGTCTCAATGCTGTTCTATTGTTTAATTCTAGTCCAATTCGCTAGAATTTTTTTTTTATTTTCATTTAGAATATTTATGGATGCAAATCTACTGTGACGAAGTGGCTGAGTAGGTGCAGGGGTGATATAGTGTGGTAATGAACAGACAGAGAGGTTTTATCCGGTTTGGAAAAGTGGTGTTTATTTTTTTGTATTCAGGTTTGGTGACCAACAATAATAATAATAAACAATAACGGGTTTGCAGACCCAAACAATAAAAATAACCCAACACGTATTCGCCCCACAATTGTACATACACGGTCACCAGTCCTGGGTGAATGCAGTAGTGCTTGTGGTAGGTTATACAGTTTATTTTTGTGACAGTAGTGCAGTGCTGTTCCGGCTTTAGTGCTGGCCCTCGGTGACAGCTCCAGAATCATGTTCACCGTCTAGTGTGGTGTAACAAACAAGACGATTACCCATAGACATACAAACAAAAAAACCTGTGATACTGCTTTCTCTGGTTAACAGGGTCTCTCAAAGTCCTTCTCAGTTTTTAATTACAAACCAAATGCAAAGGACCAGATTACGATTCTCCGTCCCCTTTTATGCTGTCACACATGACCCCTTGGTAAACGAGTGCAACCGCCTCTCCAATCTGCTGCTGCCACTTCGTTTCCCTTCCAGGTCAATGCGTTATTGCAATAGTGTCTCACCCCCTTCCTAGCTGGCCGACTTCCCTTGAACCCTGGGAAAGAACTGTCAGACCAGCCCGTCCAAGGAACTCTGTTCTCGCTGTTTAGCGCCCTCACAGGTCGGGAGGGAGATTTACAACCAAGAATCATTGTATTTCTGTCACACTCCCCCTCTGACAAACTACACACACACACACACACACAGACACACAAATTTAGTAGATATATTACTGTAAACTAAAATGTATACTTCTAATTTTCCATTTAAAGAAAGCTGTTATACAAAGGAAAAGCGGCCTCCTGTGATGGGCAGGAGACTGCATTTTTTAAATTCTGCTGGGTGAAACTTGCTAATTTTGATCTCCAGAGCTGTGAAATTATAAAACATAACTTTAATATCTCCTAATACATGGCTATATAAGAATAATACCCACTCTGCAAGAAGCCTTTTCTTTTTTTTGTAGTGGAAATTTTAACAATTTCACTAAACTTTCAGATTTGGAAACACAGCATAATTTGCTATGCATTAATAAAAACATGCTAAAAAATACTTTTATAATGCATTTATTAAAAAATGCATATGATACATTAAGTAAAAATGCAAATAATGTGTGTGCTTAGTTTATATGAATAATATGCTTTTTCAACATTTTAACTAGAAGAATAATTAATTTCAGCAAGCTAGCATTAATTAAAACAACCTGACCGGATCCTGTACTAGCACATTTAGCAAAAATACATTTTGTAGTAATTATTCAGAAACACATCCCCAGACCGCAATGGTCAGCTCGTGTTACTGCAGTTGCAGCAGCACAATGGTTTCAGTGACCGGAAAGTTCGCTAAGACGGTAATCACGAAGCACAAACTCATTTTAGAAGTTCACAGAAAGTTCAATGTGTCATTATTCTCAGAAAAACTGTTAGTTGGAATGTACACAAGCCCCTTTTATAGTTATAAAAACAGTGTGTGTTCAGGCTCATAAAAAAAAAAAAAAAAATGTTATTAAGCAGGCTTTTCATCTGGGTCAAGCAGGACCCCATCTGCTTCTGTCTTTTCTAACTGAGAACTACACATTGTTCATTCAGTTAGGGTGAAAGTCTTGCTTCAGGTCCCTTCTTTTCCAAGGCAGGTGGGAGGACAGGCAGGTCTCCAGTATCTAGAGTCACATGTATGCTAAACCCGTTCTGGTTGGCTCCTGTAATGTATTGAAACGTACTCCTTATCCTCCCTACAGTGTACATTCTGGGCTTGCAGCAGCTGCCCATTCGATGTGATTTTTGCACTTGACACAAGCTGCCCTCACTGTTTATTTTCCGTCAAGGATATGGATTGGCTCTCCTTGGCTAATTCTAGTATAAGCATGGTACCATTTAGGGAAACAGGCTGAATAATCTCCCTTAACTGTACCCTGTCTTTTCTGACTTGTCATAATCACAATCTTTGTGTCTTGGAGAGGCCTGCATCTTCCTGGAACATGTTACCCTTAGCCCAAACCTATCTGAATCTGCTGCAGTTATGAAAGGTCCCATACTTATTCATCTCAATCTGTTCCCACAAATATAGCATTGCGAGTACTCCATGAGCCATTTTATTATTTTAATGTAATACTGGCTCACTTTCCATGTCTCCAAACTGCCACACCTCAGCATCGTAGTTACAATCAGTAGGTATTTGTAACACTAAATTAGACAGAGAGCCTTCCTTGCCTGAACACCAGTGTTTACTTTGCATATTTTCCACATCTTGCCAGGCCTAAGGATCTTAACCAGCTCTGTGATATGCTGATTAAATATTACTTAATGTTGTTTAATCTTTAAGCCCTGGTCACACTTAGACGATAACATTTTTTAAAAATCGTTCCTGTTCAAATGAGTGGAGGTGGTCACACCAAAACGATAACGATCACTGTAAACGATAACGATAGCTATCGATCGTTTCGATCACTTTCAGAGCATTTTTTTCCCGCTACAGCGATAACGATAAATGTTCCTGGCCAATCAGGGCTGTATTAAATGTGACATCATCACCTACCTGGTGTTACAATATTTTATATATTATTTTAAACATGATAAAGTAAATACAGGCATTGCAATGATTTACTACAGAGAAGACTGCCCTTCACTGTTCCACCGCAGAACATCACGTCAGAAAATTGGTTCTAGTATACATCAAGGAATCTTTTTTTAATTATGTGTTATAAATTATTTGATAAACAGCCTTTATTGTATAATTATAGCATAAGCGCGATGTATGATCCTATATGCAGCATAAAGACATGTCAGTCTGCATATTGTAGTTGCATTAAGTATAAATATATACATAATTTCTGGAGTATCATCTATCGTCATATTCAGTAAGGTGTAATCAACAATACATACCATGTTCTTATTTTATGTTTTACTTTAATGGGAAGTGGTTGTACCCAATGTGACCGTGCATACTTCCATGAGGCAATACCCACAGTGTGTCAGTACTTGACTATATCAACGAGCGTGTGGAATTCCCCCTCTACTCTGTAGTATTGCTGGAAATAAAAGTGGACATGTACTAAGATTGATTGGCATTTGCTGTACAATATATTGGAGCCCTTTTGTTCTGGTGTGACCGTTCCATAAAAGATTTATGGTTAGCGTTATCGTTATTGTTATCGTTCCAGGTGTGATCGGAGCTTTAGGGGAGGCTCTGTTGTTAATCTGCTCTGAATAAAATGCCTGTATCCATAAATGTAATACTGTGGGTAATAATAAACCAGTCTAAACAAGGTAACTCCAAGAAAACAGTGGTCCTCTTTGACTTACTGTAGTTATTTGAATAAATGTGCTTGTCAGTGTATACAATAAAATCTGAGGTGTATACCAAAAGAAAAATGCATATTTCAGGTGAACTGAATCTCTATCATCGGCATGTCATAGTATATCAATTACTCTAGCTTTCCAGTCATGCTTGTACTGTATGTCCGAGCGTACAAATCATTATAGATTTTTTTTTTTCTCTTCTCCATAGATTGCTTACATTCGCCTTAATGATTCTGTATAGCTGCATCGGGAACTAGATTGTATCTATCATAGTCAATCAAGTTCTTCATTGCAAAAGATCTGTTGGAATCTATCAAAACTCGAATGGCAAATATCATCATACTGTTAATCAACCTATTAGCATTTTTACATTATCAAACAAAATGACTTCCACAAATGGCATCCAGAAATGTAGTCCAGTCAGGCAGCTGGACCAAACCATGACTTTATATAGACTACACTTTGCATGTTACTCAATTAACTAATTCTGACAAACCCTCCATTCAGCTATGCCTTTACACAATGATCAGTTTTGGCATAAAACTCTCAGAAGCTATATATCTGTGGCATTATAAATGTGTGAAGAATTTGTCTGTCTGTCTGTCGCACAATAACGGGTGAACATGATAACTGCCTTGATTTTGCATCGGTCTTTATCATACAACCCTAGCTTTATTGTAAATGTTTCTGCTTGCATGTGACTAAGTCAATACATTTTTGATTTTATATGAGTATTTTAAACCCTTTCTTACATAAGGCCGTCCAAAAGCATTGCATTATCACCTTACACCGTATCCATCTAATGCAAGTGCACAAAACATACTGAGGAGGTCAGAAGTTACTCAAGTTACGTAGGGGTCTACAGTAAGCCTTATTGTTTAATAACAGGCAATACACATAACAGACTACTTCCCAAAGTAAAAAGCAAGAGGAAGCCAGTTAGGGGTCGTTCCCAACATGTAAAATCTAAATGCATTCATATCACATCGCTGCCGTTAGCATTTCGTTCTTGAGAATGCCGGACATGGTTGTAACGTTGATAATACAATAACCGGTGAGTTTGAAAATAAACTTGCCTAACACAATTCTAATACATTTGTATTAATATTTGAAACGATGTAAAAAATATTGAATGGTCCTGAAGTACCAGTGAAACACATCATTGTTTACTTTGGTTTGAAACGTGCACACATAAATGATGAAAAACATTTCTATCATTTAATAATGTAAGAGGTGTGTATTCATGCTGGGTCCCAATACAAAGTTATAGAAAGAGACACTCACAAAAAAATTAAACATCAGTGGAGAATGGAGAGGATTTCAGGTCAAATGCTGCATAAGAATTCATTTGATGTGAAACCTTTAAGTAAATATCTTACAAACATTCGTGGTTTTATGCTCTTGATTGTATCTATATTTTAAAGTGTTAGATAAAATCATTGTTCTATAAAGTACAGTATCTAGTATGACTTCTGTTACGTATTATTAATATATTTTTAATTATACATTTCATTTAACTATTTAGCTGACCCACATGCCTGTCTGTCACACGCTATATTGTGAACACAATAACTGTGTTGATTTTGCATCTGATCTTCACCAAACTTGTTGTATTATTCAATCCTAGTCTCCTATAGAAGTTTCAGATTGTTATAGGATTATAAGGACCCTCTATATGTGCCTGCACTGGTTCTGATTATAAAAAGATACCTTTGAAGTTCTGTACAGTATATTCACCTAACAGGCACGCATATTATTCTCCTTGTGTTCAGGGCAAACCCTCGGAATTTTAATTTCGATAATGTGGGGAATGCAATGCTGGCCCTGTTTGAAGTTCTTTCATTGAAAGGCTGGGTGGAGGTCAGAGATGTTATTATCCATCGAGTGGGACCGGTAAGCATGTACAGTACACTTTCCAAAAACTGGTGTGCATGTTTGGCAATGTTGGCTGTAAAACAGTGTGATTCTTTTTTTATTTAGATCCACGGCATCTACATCCATGTGTTTGTCTTTCTCGGCTGCATGATTGGACTGACACTTTTCGTTGGTGTTGTCATTGCTAATTTCAACGAAAACAAGGTAAGTCCTTGTAACAGGGCGCTAGAAAGCCCTGCTGTGTGTGTTTATTTATTTTAGAACAGGGTGCCCCCTCCGACCCTGTGTATTGTTTGTATTATTTTGTATTTGTTTTAGCATTATGATGTATTTATTTTATTTATAAATATGACGGCGAAGCCATATGTTTGTTATTGTTTGGTATTTTGTGTTTGTTCTTTGTAAATACCTTGGGGGAATGCGTGACTGTCGGATAGTGATTGTTAGATTAGCCGGCAGTCACGCGTAATTAGTAAACTCGTGCAGGTTGTGGCTGAGGGGTAATAGGATAATTAATAGCTAGTTAACCCCTCGGCCACAGTATAAAAGCCTGCAGCTCTCCCTGTTCCGGGTGGAGTGTTTTGGAGCGAGATAGAGAAAATCTGAAAATAAAACAAAATATAGGAACAGTGAAGGCGATTGCCCAGCCTGACCTATATTGTTTAGTATTCGTGAATTTGTTTTATTTAAAATATTTATTTTGCTCTGTGTGTTTATTTTGTTCAAACCTTTTATTTTACTTTTGTTGTTTGAAAATAAATGGCATGTTTTACATCGCAGTACCTTGCCTCTTTTGTTTTGTTCCTGCATCTGGCCTGATGTCACCACTTAGCCGCCCCGTCACAGTCCTCTAATAAAGTTCATTGGTATTTTAAAAGTTGCTTAAACTAACCCTTCACTTTGACCTGTGACCTAGTATGGCTGCCATATTTAGGTCATGTGACATTTAGGTTTCTGCACAATAGAAATTGCTCATTTTGAGATATTGTCATCATAGTTTGTACACAACTGTATTATATGATTGTCTCAGTCAAGTTTGATTTACAGGTGTACATTTGACCATGTCAGTGATACAGACCATGCATTTTGAAGTACACCCAATTTTAGTTTAACATGTGACATGCCATTATTGTGGGTAGCCCAACATAAACAAGCATGTTCAAGGTCTCCTCCTTGGATTTTTTGGATATTTAATTTTTTTTTTAGTCTAGAAGCAACATAAAAACATTTTCCAGTGTCACTTAGATTAATTTAAAAGTATTTATGCAACTTAAAGTATTCTCTTCAACCCTTATCTGCCTCCAGGGTACGGCCTTGCTTACTGTTGATCAGAGAAGATGGGAGGACCTGAAGAGTAGGTTGAAGATCGCCCAGCCTCTACATCTTCCTCCTCGTCCAGGTGAGTTCTTAATGATCATTTAGGTCCTCTAAAGTTACAGGGCCATTTTTTCATTGAAGCATTTGCATATATTTTTCTGAGAGCCCATTTACAGGCCTATTCTCACTGGGTTTGGCCCTCACTCCATCGTAAAATGTAATTTGTACTCTTCTGCTCAAATCTGTTACAGCCTCTAGCCTATTTTGTCAGGTTATTTCCAAAAATGCAGCAGATAAAAGGAAAAAAAATTACAGATTAAAACAACAACAAAAAATGTAACTACAGTTAATCCAGTGGTCCTCTTGCATTTTGTCACTGATCTGTCCTAGTTAAAATAGGACTGGTGGCTTTTGAAAGTTTGAAACCAACCCAGTCAAAAAAGTATTGACTTCAAGAAAACCTGTATAGGCCTCTCGTGTATTGCCAGATTATTTCGCTGTATTACCCAAACTATTGTTTTATTGAGGGTGATTACCTGATCAGAAAATTGTACCTGGTATTATTCAAAGTGCTTCCTTTGATGTTAGGCATTTCAGTCATTCAGCCATTAAATAGTCAGGCCCGGTTTGACAGCTGAAGCCTACTGAAGACAATCCCCAAGCTGCTGCTTGTCAATTTCAGGGCTGTTTAAAGGCAACATTGAGTACTCCATGCCGGCACAGATGTCAGAATTCTGGCATCCTCTCTCGACCTCCTGGGGAGCAGGGTGCATGGAGAGGTCAGAAGGGGGCATGCTGGGGTTCCGAATTCACTTCTGCATGACTGAGTGGCGATGGCTTTGTCTCCCTATGAGAAATCGACATATGGGATTTTCCAGTGTAATACTGTACAAGGAGCTTGTTTTATGGATTGAATTCACAATGATTTATTATTAGTGTGTCTTAAATTTAATGTGGTAATGTTCATATCACCTGGAGCTTAGTGTACAAGTGTCAAAACTCTCCTTTCAAAGGATGCACACACTTACATGATCAACAGGCTCCCTGCTTGGTTTGAATTTAGATGGAAATGTATGCTCTTTTTCTATTCTGCTAGGAGGCTCCCATATCTTTAAGGTAGGGAATGGAATATTTCATAGCAATCCTTCAGAGACGTACTACTGTGTAAGTGCAGAACTGAATATAAACAAGATACAATATATAAATATTTTGATGCAAAATATGCAACTCAGACAAACAGTTGAATAGTTTCCAGTGGAACCCAGGATGTGTGGTACTGTGTAAGCTTCCTTGCATAAATTACTGGCATCTGACCAGAGGAAACTGCTTCTAATCTGGCCAGAGGATTAATTTAACTGGATTTTGGCAGTCTTCTTGAGTCAACATCACAAAAAACTCCATCACAGCTTTGAAAATTGTCTTTACTCTTCTATATATAGTGTTATCACATAATGACAGCGACGTTTGGCTTTTGCCTTCGTCTTCTGTATGTTCTTCCCAGTACTACTGCTGATTTTTTTTTTTTTTTTTACATTTATGTTTAATGGCTTTAACTTTAAAAGGCTTAATTTGATTTTAGTGTAATTATAATGTCACCCTTTCTGCACTGACCTTTAAAGTGCTGAGGATTCATACAGTATTTATTTATAAGTCTGTGACATAATGTTTTTCAAAAAGAAAGCTGGATCTGTGAAAAAAAAAAATAATAATTTTAGAACTACACTAAGTTCATTTCCTTTTCCCAAACATATATAAAGTGTTTTTCCCACACTCAAATGTGTTGCATTAATAAATGCTTTGTTGAAAAGCCATTTTTTTGTGATTCATAAAACAATATTGTAAATAACATTGTATATTCCAGTATATTGCCTAGTACTTTGACAGCTGCTCTTAAGGATAATATTTACTTTTAGTGTTTGTCAAATAATATGCATATTACTGGAAGGTGAAGCCATCATAGATGGTCAAGTATGTGCGCTTGCCTCGTGCACTGAATGCATGCCTGGCACAGGGCTCCCCTGGATCCTAAACCCTGCTAGGTACAGACAGGGATTGCAGTAACCACAGACCGTACATGACTTTTGCAGAAATTAAGGGTTTGAACAGTAGCGTTTTGATCAAAATACTGGAGAAAGTTTCTCCCGGGAGTTGTCCAGGAAAATTGAAATGAAATAAATGTTTCAATAAATGCAAGGGGGTATAAAGGCCATACTGTACCTTAATCTCTGGAATTCAAATCTCTTTAGGATCAGCTGCATCTTTATTACTACTGATCTGTTTTTTATTTCCAGATAATGGTGGGTTTCGAGCAAAGATGTATGACATCACACAGCATCCATTTTTCAAGAGGACTATAGCAGTATTGGTCCTTGCCCAGTCTGTTCTCCTGTCAGTAAAGGTAGTATACCCTTCTGAATGTGGTAGAGAGCTTGTCAATAAATGTTTTATTGATTTACACATTTTTTTGAGTTGTGAGGTTGAACTTCACATTGAAAACCAGATGTATATGTTTATGTATGATAAATATAACATAACTATCAATCAATGAGCAGGACTGTTTTTATGTTACAGTGGGATGTGGACGACCCAGTGACTGTTCCATTGGCAACAATGTCAGTGGTGTTTACCTTCATTTTTGTTCTGGAGGTGAAGTACTTTGACTACTCATATTAATATTTCAATATGGTAAATGATACGAGAAACACCATCACCGTGTGTTGAATGTACTGTATAAAGCCGAGCTAGACCCTCCTAAACTCTACTGGAAGGTGTGCACAGCAACCGCTGTGATTTGCCAACAATATAATAATAACCACAGGTGTTAATATTCTGTTAAAATAATGCACAGAACTTTTTTGTTTTGTATTTTTTTATTTCGTTTCCAGGTGACTATGAAGTCAATTGCAATGTCACCTGCTGGTTTCTGGCAGAGCAGAAGAAACCGTTATGACCTGTTGGTGACTTCCCTTGGAGTGATTTGGGTTGTACTACACTTCGCTTTGCTGGTACGCAACTTTATAAAACATATATTAATAAATAGAGGGTTTACATTTCTTTGCTATTGAATTCCACTGAAATCATAAGAATATCAGAACGTTTACAAACGAGAGGAGGCCATTCGGCCTATCTTCATCGTTTCATGAACAGCCATAATCTTATGCTTCATGAACAAGCATGTTTTATGTTTCATGAACAGCCTACGGTTTTAAAAGGTCTAGAGAGAAGTCATGTTTGTATAAATTCTTTTTCAGAATGAATACACCTACATGATGGGAGCGTGCGTTATAGTGTTCAGGTTCTTTTCCATCTGCGGCAAGCACGTGAGTAGAAAGATAATATCGCCATGTACTTCCTGTGCTGTTTGATCTGTGATTCATCATCTGCATGTTATTGATTTGTATTTATTCTTTTTTCAATTTAAAACAGTAATCTTCAGTTTTTAAATGGACTTTACTAATCAATAAGAGGGTTTCAGTTGCCATACTCAGATAGTTTGTATTGCACCCCCAGAGCTCTACTGATATATTTCAGCTCAGTGAATGGGTTCCAAACCCTTATCGGGGATTCCGCAGGGAGTGTTGCATTGCTGGGTTAGGGAAGCAAATTTGGCAGGCATTGTTTCTCCTCATCATGCGTTCAAAGCAGACACCTGCAGGGTTGGCCTTTGTCCTTCGGGGGGCGGTAACAAGCCAAAATCCGCTGTAGAACTCCAGGTGTAAATACAGTAGGCAATTTGCTTGGTTGTGGGACAGGAGGGTGCCTACTGACATTAAGCTCTTTTGTTGAGGATTGCTGTGATGAGGGAATGTAATTGGATTTTCTAAATTGGGGTGAAAAGGAGCAGGGTAAAATAATTGGGCACAAAATTCCAATCTGTAGTGCAAGTACAAGTCATTTTTTTTCATTCATTGCAATCGCAATGTGCTTTCATGTGTTTTATATTTTTCTGTTCATCTTTCCATGTGAAGTCATGTTACGAGGCTGCTGTGTCCATCGTGTTGTGCTGCTTTCTTCCAGGAGTACAGCCATCCAATATTACAGGTTCCTTTCCAAGCATGTCAGGGTGCTGTGGGCTTGCAAAGGACAAGTATTACCTTTTACAGTATATCTCATAGTACTGTTTTAGCTCCAAACACATTTCCTTGTCCTTCAGCTGCTTTTTGGGTTAGAACCATTGTAAACTATGGACTAATAGCTCATGTTTCACTGACCCAATTTCAAATTGCATCTTAGTAAAGCTCTGATCAGAATCAGATTAGCAATACCAGTGGACAGCTTCATGTTATAGTAGCAAATCATCAAATACAAACTGCAGCCTTTTATTCCATGCAATTATCTTCATTTTTCCATAATGTTGTCCTTATTTTAAGGCTGTAGTGTTGACTAACCTTTTCTACAGATTTAAGACACTGTAATACCATAAATAATTACTCTGGTAATTGATACTGCCCACTGGTGTTATCCTTAAAAAAAAAAAAAAAAGAAGAATGCTTAATGCATGTACCATAAGTAATACAATTTCATCACAAGAAGTAGTGTAATAGTGGGATGCTGCTTAGTCTTTGTCAGTTTTTTTTATTTTTGCATAACAAAAAAAAGCATTTGTAATCCCCAGTAGCCCTGTTGAGAGTTGCTAACTATATCAGGGTGTTTGGCAGTGAGTGTTTCTGCTTCCTTCTGCAGGTCACACTTAAAATGTTACTGCTGACAGTGGTAGTCAGCATGTATAAGAGTTTCTTCATCATCGTTGGAATGTTCCTGTTGCTTCTCTGCTACGCCTTTGCGGGAGTGGTGTTGTTTGGCACGGTGAAATACGGAGAGAATATTAACAGGTTGGCACGCTCCGAATTCAAATGTTCTGACAACCGAATGAAAAGTGTTACAGAATGAAAGTGTCACAGTGCAGAACGCTCAGCATGTCGTACTGTCCTACTGTAACTCCACTTAGTCTGCTAACCAACAGGGGTTTATTATCACAACCTAGTGTCATCTGAAAGGCTGGAGGAGTGTGTGCACATGTAATTTTACATAGTACGGTACAGTAGCTTGATAGTTCTTTTGACATTTGTTCAGGTTCTTAGCGATTTGTAATTAGACATTTTTTTTTTTTCTTCAGATAATGTTATCTTGTCTGGAACATTCTTAGATTGTCTTGTAATGTACCAACCTGCTTTCTTCTGTTTAAACAAAATAATGTTTTCTTGTTTTAATGACAGACATGCAAATTTCTCCACCGCTGGCAAAGCCATTACTGTTCTCTTCCGAATAGTCACAGGTGAAGACTGGAATAAGATTATGCATGACTGCATGGTAAGGGTATTATTGACATCTCAGCATGATCTATAGATATAGATGTAGCTGTAGATATAGAGAGAGAAATTCATGTTTGCAAGAACTACGTCATTTAGCTGCCTGAATTCCAAATTGCAGAACATTTTATTCTTAATGTTCTCCAATGCTTTCATTTGAAAATTATAAATGAAAGAAAGTGTTTGCAGTCATGAATGACTCAGTATTAAAGTGTAGTTTCTTACAGCTTTGGCCTTCTTCTCTTTAAGGTCCAGCCACCTTTCTGCACCCCTGATGACCATCGATACTGGGAAACGGATTGTGGAAACTATGCAGGGGCTCTTATGTACTTCTGTTCCTTTTATGTCATTATTGCATACATAATGCTGAGTTTGCTCGTGGGTAAGGACTGTGGTATTGTAGGATGTACATAAAACAGGTTTTGTATTTACAGTGGTGATGGGAAATGTATATTACTATATTATATCCCTGTAAGGGGGGCTTGTATGAATTTGCAAACCTGCTGCCATTGCACCTACTGCTGCTAATATCTCATATAAACCATTTAAGATGGCAACTTAAATTTTTCAGTGTTATGGAAACCTTTCTAGGAAAATCTAATCGTTTTGAGCTGTCTCAAAAACCATGTGCAGTTTATATCTCTGAAATCATTTGAGGTAGTGACTTCCTATTTTCAGGGTAATATATAAACCATACATAATGTGTTGGTAACCACGGCATTGACCTCTGACCTAATATGGCTGCCACCTTTCCCCTGCCACATTGGTTTTAACCTCTGTAGTACATATCGGCGATACAGATGTTTTTCAAATGGCTATATTACTTCATGTTTACAAAACATTCAATCTGATGTGACATACCCCAAAGATACCAGTTTAAGTAGAAGTTTCTTTCTGATTCTGAATAGGGCAGCATTGCACTAAATTAATTTATTTCATGCTCATTCAGTTTTAAAGGGATTCTGCAACTACAACTGTACAGTTACAATAGCCAAATATAAAGACCTGATGTCATAGTCATGCATGAAAACTGCAAGAACAATAATGTTATATTTTAGTTCTCTTTTTTTCTTTAAATCTTTACAGTGGTTGTCTTTTCTGAATTGTGTCAGATTTGTTTATCTTCGATTTTCAGCTGTAAGAACCTGCGCTGCATTGGCATATAAACTTATAACATCATGCAAGGAAGCTCAGTTATGTCTTTATTTTACAGCTATCATTGTGGAGAATTTCTCCCTGTTTTACTCGACCGAAGAAGACCAGCTTCTGAGCTACAACGACCTGCGCCATTTTCAGATTATCTGGAACATGGTTGATGACAAACGAGAGGTATGTAGGTTTTCTTGGCCAGGAGAAGCATCTAACATTGTTAATAATATAAGTATTTAATTATTTATGAAAAGCTATGGTTTTGTAGTATTTGAATTTAGCCTCTAACCATGCAGTATGTGGAAATTGGATATTTTTCATCTCATATTTCTCTTGCTCTCGTGATGAAAAAACTCCCATTGTTATTCTAAGTGAATGTGTTGAATACCTAGGGGGTGATTCCTACATCGCGAGTGAAGTTTCTGCTCAGGCTGCTTCGAGGTAGACTGGAAGTGGACCTGGATAAGGATAAACTGTTATTTAAGCATATGTGCTATGAGATGGAGAGGCTACATAATGGGGGAGATGTCACTTTCCATGATATACTGAGGTAATATTTACATTGATGAAAACACAATCCGAAATGTGTGTCTGTGTGACATTGTATCACATATTTAAGATTTTTTTTTTTTTAGTACTATGCAATTCCTTAAAAAAGAAAATATACCACCTAGTTTTATCAGTTGAGCAAATGATAAGATGCAGGTTGTCACCATTTATTAGTTGCAGAACTGAAGACTAACTGGCCAGAATTTTGCCATATAGCAATAGAATACCCCATGTAGTACATTGACACAAATATAATGCTATAGTACTGACACAAATATGTCCCGGCAGCAGCAAGATTCTGCACTTGCATACGGTATGTGGTAGTTAAGTGTTTCATATGCTAAAAGGAAAGTTCAATTCATATGCTAAAAGGAAAGTTCAATTTATGCACAGGTAGATTACAGTAGATTAGATTACTCACCTTCTAAATGTTTTTTTTAGCATGCTGTCATACAGATCAGTTGACATCAGGAAAAGCCTTCAGTTGGAAGAACTCCTAGCAAGGGAGCAGCTGGAATACACTATAGAAGAGGAGGTAGCAAAACAGACCATACGCATGTGGCTGAAAAAGTGCTTGAAGCGTATCAGAGCGGTAAGTCCAGTTGCTCCTGAGAAATACTTTTCTTTCTCTACAAATCATAGTAGTTTTCAATCCCAATGGAGAGAAATCCTGCTCTCTGATTGGCTGACGGGGTGTACGTAAATGACTACGTATAGCAAATAGAGTATACTGTACCTCCGGAACTACTGTCAGCGGCTTGCTCACCTGCTGCAGTAGAACCATATCACTCCACAAACCTAACAAACCATCCCCTGTTCTTGTTCTGTGGTTCAAGTCAGTCCTTCTTTGCTAGCAACTTTCCCACAACTCTGTTTAAGGCAGTATTACTCTCCACATGGGAAAATGTATATTTTTTACTTAATGTTTATCAAACATTTTCCTTAAACTCCCTGTGTATAATTATTTTCTTTAATGATTTATCACTATACAGTTTTAATTAACTAAGAAATTAAAACGATTACTGTATGTCTTCCATTCTGAGTGCAGGCTATCGTTCCAGAAGTCTAAATATATATTTATAGTGTCACATTATTTCTGTATATGCCTTTTATCTGACAAATAGTAATAATTAATAATTCTAATAAATTGTCATTTAGCAAGCCAGATTGTAGTAGTAACAAGCATTCGACCACCTTTGGCTTTTATGTTTGGGGTATTATTTATTTATCCTTCCCAACAAGCAATTCACCACATTTTAGGCCTACTTTTCAGTCACATAGGTGAATGTGCAAAGGCGCCTTAAGCTGCAAACGTGAACATTGTTGCAGACCTAAATATGCGACGGCCCTGAGCCAGCCCAGTAGTTTTGAACGGGGTCTAATTTAGAGATGCTTGTTAATTATTGGCACATTACTACTTTATTTTAGAACAATTCATTTTTCCCAGATTAAAAAACACAGTTTAATTGGTTAAGATATGCAGTTTTATTGTCAAATTTTTGTAGTCACAGTTAAATTACCACAGTATGATATTTAATTTGAAATGCAACATATTCTTTGTTCTACAGTTAATAAAACGTTTTATTTAAAACAAAGAATAAATATTGGTGTTTCCATGCTATTTATAGAGGATACTGAATGATCGTTCATGGTATACGGTTTCTAGCCTCCTGTGAATCAGGCTTGCTTTATGTTCTGTTATTCATAGCTCCTTTTTAAATTAACAGTCACATGCCGTACAATCTAGAACTTCGTTAACATAAGAAGTGAATTACTAAATCAAAATGTGTGTACAGGCAGGGCTTCTTCAAAACAACACTAACAGTATTATCAGGAAGGATAACAAAACAGCATCCCACAATCTAATAGAACTATTTGGCATACAGTGCACTTTGCCTTCTTATTTTTAAATAATGTAAGACGTATATTACTAGCTTTAGAAATACAGCATTTGTCTAGCTAACCCCTGCAGGTTTCAGTATTTATATTGAATAAGCTTCCCAAGTTTAAACTGTGTTGTTCTTTTATTCTATACTTATAATGAAAATCAGCATAGCGGACGGACACTTCATTTGACTGTTATTTAGAACCAGTGCCTTGTCACACAATCGTTTTCGCAATCCTCATATTACATGTAATGTACACTCCCATGTTCTTTATTGCGTAGGTATTTATCGTGGTCATATCTATTAACACGTATCGCTATAGTGTACCTTCCATTGTAAAAGGATCCCTATTACCAGCATATGCATTTGGCAAAAGACTGTCATATTGAATAAATGATGGTTTCAGCCATAACTGATAATGTTGTTTTTTCTCCTGCATTTAGAAGCAACAGCAGTCATGCAGTATCATCCACAGTCTTCGAGAAAGCCAGCAGCAGGAGCTTAGTCGATTCCTCAACCCTCCCAGCATTGAAACAACAAAACCCAGTGAGGACATCAATGCAAATAGCAATGACAACCCTTCGCAGCCGGAGGTAGGAAACTTGTAATTTAAATAGCTAAACATCTTATACATGTAACGTGGTTGCTGCCATAATCTTAGAATTATTAGCAGAATCAACTTCCAAGCTCAGTCACACAGGCTGAAAAGAGATTTAAAATAAATAAATAAATAAATAAATTACATATGATTAATGTTCGTTGCCTACAATCTGTTTTCATATTTAATATTTGCAACTAAAATGCACTGATACGGTGAACATATATGTACTCCCAAGGAATTTGTAGAAAACCCATCCCAAATTCATTCATTCCAGTTTTTTGTTTTCACCTCTCTCTGGGTCTTATTTCACCCTGATTCTTTTTTCATAAGCCAGTTTGCTTTACCCATGAATTTGTTCCAGCTGACCGGCTATCAGTCCAGGACAGTAATTGAGGCTCCGTTGCAGTCATTTTTCTGCTTTATTTTATTTTTTTCTCAGAAATGACACCCTTGGGTTATTTTGTACTCTTAAGAGAATCCAATATCATGTTTATCCTTTGCAGTGTCAGATTTTGTGCTTTTTAATTTGTGGCAGGTAGATACGAGAATAATGAAAGAACCTTTCAGTAATGTTTCCAGATATTGTGCTCCGAACAAATACAAACATATAAGTGAAAGGTAACAGTGCATGAAATGTTTACATGGAGGGGTTTTATAAATACAATAGTATTATACACAGTAAACACAAATCTCCATACCACTCTTTATTTCCCTAAAGCAAATAACAGCCCCTCCCTCAATCTGCATAGAAGAAATAGCATGCTAAAGGGAAAACTTGGTATATTAACTTTAAGGGTTTTTTATGTAAACTTGGCATATTAACTTTAAGGGTTTTTTATGTAAACTTGGCCAAATATGAGGTGATGGGAAGAGAAAAAAAATATGATGTGGTTGAATATTATAAATACATTACGGTATTGTTGTTTTACATTTATATCTGTTAAATGTCTTCCCAACCCCCAGACAAGCAATCCACAGCAGTTGCTCAGTCCAACGCTTTCAGACAGCGGTGGGCATCGTCAGGACTCGGCTGAAATGGAAAAACCTCAGAGGAAGTTCGGTCAGTGGCGTTTGCCGGCAGGTAATTAAAGCATTTTTCATGCATGACGTACATTTGTAGCTTAATAAAGTGATTTAAAGTTACGGTTTTAGTAATACCACTATTCCTCATGTGATGTAAAAGTAATACTTTACATTTTGTTGGCATCCTGAATAGATTATTTTTTAATTGCATTTTGCAATGATATAAGTCACTAAAAAATCTAAAGGTATAGTAACACTTAGTATCACAGATACTGTATTGTATACATACTGATACTGTGTACTGAATACATTGGCACAAATATATTTATGTGTGTGTGTTTGTTTTAATTGTCTGTTGCTGTATCGTCTACTTTGCTGTTGTCTTCAACTTCTTTTCTAATCACTTGCACACACCAGAATAGCTGCTTCTTCTTTTTGTATTTATTTAATGAAGTGGTTTGTGAAGAGGCTTGGTGTTACTATACGTTTTAAGGTGCGTTTGTGTTGCCCAGTTACCACAACGCCTTGGCTGAAATGTTGAGGAATCAGACTGTTTTAATAAAGCTATTTTGTCAATGACTTTTCAGCACCTAAACCTATAAGTCATTCTGTTTCCTCTGTCAACTTGCGGTTTGGAGGTCGGACTAGCATAAAGTCCACTGTGTGCAACGTGAACCCCGTGTCCGACGAGGCGTCATCCGGCTCTGAGGTGAAGAAATGGTGGACACGTCAGCTGACAGTGGAAAGTGACGAGAGCGGAGACGATCTAATTGACATTTAACTGCATACCTTGAAGGACATGTGTACAATGATTCAGTACAAGGACATAGTGACATCTGATTTATTTTTTTTCTGCCATTCTGTCATTTCTTTGGCTATGGTTCTTAATACTGTATTATAAAAGTACATTTTCAAAGCCATCTTTTCATCAAGAATATAGAAAATGTATATGTTCTTTGTTTTCATATGCAGGAGTCTTGTACTGTATTTGTGTACTCTAGTATTTCTTAAAGACCTAGCCTGTATGCACTGAAGTTATATTGTAACATTAGTCTACTTTAGATAGTTTTATGTTATTCTGGTTCATGTTTTTGTTTTAGTATAGCTTTATAGTCACACTCCAGGCTCCTGTCTCCTGTCAGATAAAGACTTGCAGTACTGTGTTATCTAAAGCAAGTTTCTTCACCTCCCAGCTGTAATACTGGATATATGTTGGGCCCTCGCTGTGAATCAGAAAAGGCCATCCTTAATTTCATTATGAGAACATTAAAAAAAAAAAAATTCAAAACCGGTCTGAAAGGGTATATAATTATGCTAATCAAAGGTGTGAGCCATGTATGTCAAAGCCATTTATAGTTTTTGTTGTTGTTTTGCTCCTCGTAAACTGCCAAACTGTGCTGATAAAAAAAAGTAAGTAATTACAAAATATTTTCTGTCGTTATTTTACATCTGTTACTTTATAATTTGATTCTGTAATAGTTGTGTTCATTTATTGATGACTGAAATCTATCTATCTATCTATGTATGTATGTATGTGTGTGTGTGTGTGTGTGTGTGTGTGTGTGTGTATATATATATATATATAACACCGTTATCTCAATGTGTTTTTTTTATATATATAAACAACTGAACTATAAAGGCCAAACCTTCAAAAATGTATTAGAATGGTCTTTAAATTTAAACATATATAAGTAATATTATATCACCAGCACTAGATATGGCATTAACTAAGTTTAAACCAGATATCAGCAACAGAAATGACTGTAGAGAATATCAAATAAAAGAATGATAAAGCTTTGGCAATGCTATTGATATATACAGCACCTTATTTTACGGCTTCTTGTACCACAGTCTCTTATTACTGTACCTCTAATACATCTCATTGTTAATCCAGGCATACTATTTACACTAATGTTAGTTATAAAATGTGTGGAGTTCTGTGTTTTCTTTTTCTGTTACAGCGTTGGTTTTATTTGGTTGATGTTTGATACAGAACATCATGTTTGTACTGACACAGTCTGTATTCTAATACTGTATAATAAATAAATATCTACAGTATGATTGAAAAATTGTCATTTGAGCTTCATGATTCACATATTTGGTTTCTCAATACTAACAATGGAAATATAAGTCTTGCGTTTGTTTTGTTTTTATCTTATTAGAGGTGTGAGAGAGAGAAGGGTAACAAGTTTTTAGGGTGGCTGTATTAAATTAAATTAAATTGTAATCCCTTATATTAGAGTGGAACATTGGTTCAACTAAGCAGTATGTGAGTGAGCCAAGTCCTGCAATAGAGACACTAGAAACCCAGCGCAATTAAATTAGCTAATACTATTCACTATTGGATCATTTAACAATCACAGTTCAATACAGCCAGACACTGATTTGATTCCATAAAGGGAAATTTAAAAAATCAACAGCATGTAAAACTAGTTACTGTATGTGTAATACATAAAGGACATTAGTGATCACTATTTTGCTACTACATTAAAAAAATAAACAGTTTTTGCTCTGACCCCTAATATGTTGCAGAAAAATGTCTATTTCAAATAGGAGGTAATGCTTTTTAAATGCAAATACCCTTTATTTTAGACTTGCAGTTCAACACTAAATATTAGACATAATAGTGTGTACAGATATTTCAAGGAATACATATCCAAATGAATATTGGAGAAAGAAACCATGCACTGCTATGAAACCGCTCTCAAGATTGTGCTGAGTATGACAATGACTGTCATGCAGACACACATACTTCAAGTGGTTCTCTGATATCTTTAAATGAGCATTCAGTATGAACTGATTATTTTACAGGTCGTTTCGATAAAGTCTGATATGTATAAAACAGAAGGAGGCATTATCTATCATGTTGGTTGCACATTTGCAAACACATCGCAGACACATTATTACTTTAGTGATTCCAACATGTCTTCATAGGGTGTAATGTGCTTATGGTAACCAATGTTTACAATAACACAGTAAAACAAATGCATACAATATATTCAGTACAAAAAGCAGAACACAAAAATGTTCTTGGTCTAATTCATTTATGAGGGAGGAACCCAATGAGAGCTATCGTAAAGTTAATTAGACATAGTACTGTACATTCATTGTAACGGCTATGCTGTGAATGTTAAAAATATGCTCCTCAATTGATAGGTTGGTGAATTTAGAAAATATGATTGAATGAATCCAGTGTTTATAAATATGATGAGCTTATTCTGAGGTCAGTGTGTGTACATTAGAATCTGAGAAACTGGTGTTCCCAGATAGCCTGGTGTCTGCTTTCACCTCAGAATGTTTAAGCCTACGTCCAAAGTTCCACGGGCATCATGCCCTCTTTGGAGTTGATTGAGGGAAAGAGGTTGTCCTCAGACAGAGTAGAAGGGGAACTGAACAAGGAACCCCCTGATTTTCCGGAGCTCCTCCAACGCCTGGGTTGGTTCTTCCGTTGCCATCGGTGGACAGGACATGTATTCCCGCAGGATTTTATTATTGAGCACTGCATCAGTAGGCAAACATCTGAAAACCTGGGGATGTAAAATGTTGTCAGCATCAGCTTTCAAATGTTCAAACTATTTTGCATTTGTTAAAGCTGTACAGAACCTTGTTTAACTTAAACTTGCTTACTGTTGCATTTTTATGCAGTACTGTATATATAATTTTGTTTGCAAATAAAACTGCATTGGGTGAATATTTTTATGCTTTGTGTAGCAAAAACTTCAGAATTTGCTCAGGACTGGGCTAGAATACAGAAGCATGCCTTCCGGTAAAATGCTCCCTTTTTACTAAAGTTTATACTGTAAGCATACGTGCTGGCTATATACAATACAATATTATCAAAGGTTATAATTATAAAAACAATGACAAAGTCAAACAAGTCAGAATTTCAGGACTACATTTACTGCACATATGCTAAAAAGTGTCATTTAGAAATTACTTTAATAGGTGAACTTGCCTTGTCGTACACAATGGCGTTTTTTGCTGCTGTCACCATCCAGATTTCCTTATAAAATCACTAATGGGATCACGAGTTCTTCAATGAGTCCTAGAACTAGGCTGAACTAGAGGTATACTGTATATCAGGGAAGTAAATAAATGAATACAGTATTGAAACTGACACCAGCTTGTGAGCATCTGACTTTTTTCTCTAAATGGATACATAACTAAAACATATGTATAAAGATTACTGCACAATTTGCTCATCAGATGTTTTAAATGAATTGGAAAAATACACAAATGAGGTAAAACCTACTGTATGAATCGCACCATTGACTGTGAAGACAATATGGCTAAGTAGGACACCTTGGCAGAATTGTTACTTGTCAAAATGGCTGCACTAATTTGTTCAGCTGGTAGTCACAGCAGCTAAATAAAAATAAAATACCTTTCGTACTCGGGGTCCACTGGAATAACTTCTGCCCCCCCAGGAAATACAGTCATGAAAAATGTTAGAATAGGCTAATTTTTAAAAATCTGCTTAACGTTTTTTAAATTAATATAAAATAGTGTTTTACAACTTCAGATATAGTCGTGTGATTCCTCAGGAACCACACGTTGAATAAACAATGCCTACATAATTACTGTAAAAACCTTTGTATAAGTCTATTTTCTAGCTATTTTTAGGGGGTACTAAAAAGAGGGGAGCAACTTATACACCGGTGTGACCTATAGGCTTTTTCTTGAAATTGTTGTCTCAAAAAGGGGGGGGGGACTTATACATCGTTTTTTACGGTATTTCATCAGCTCTTTAGTCTGTTCTGCTCAGGTAGAAGGATGTTAGTACTTCAAGTACAAATATGAAGTGAAGGATCAGATGTACCTGAAGCATTCAAGCCTGAGAGACCTTTTCCAGCTTTGTAATTTTTCCCATCCATTACAGAGGGCACCAGTTCAATGTCTTCCACAATGACAGCCATCTCACTGTCTCGCTTCACCAGCATGCATCTGTCATTGGTGTTGACAGAGCCAGTTTAAAAAAAATTAAAAAAAGACATTTCCTTTTGTTTCATTACTTTCATGCAGATCACAGTCATGTAGTGCATGGGTAGTGGAAAGGCAGGTTGCTCCATTCAGTGCACAAACCTAAAATTTCCAAACAATGGAAGTGAATTTGGTTCTTAGTAAAGGGGATGGTATGAGTCTTAAGTCCTGTTAAAAAAATGGCTTACACTGCTTTAATGTGCTCTCTGTTGGGGTCTATGGGTATTTTAGCTCCCATTCTAATTTAAATCCGCACACCTGCACACTGCATGTTGTTATTATTATTATTACATTTGTGTCATAATGAAATAAAATAGTTTTTTGTTCCTTAAAACTATGCAATGTTGATTTATGGGCAATTATCTCCCTGTTTATACCATCGCACCCATTGCATGAATATAATTAGCAACGTAAGTTTGTCATTATTTTGCAATGTGAAATGATAGATGGTTTGACTTAATTTTGATTGAATCCCACCAGGTAAATAGATTCATTTTTGATTCCTAACCCATCTGCTCAGTATAGAACTTCTGTGTTAAAAACAAAAAACAAAAAGCAATTACCAAGACCTGTCATCGCTGATCATCAGTTTGCTGTGCACGTAGATTAGCTCAGTGACCAGCTTGCCATCCAGGTCAGCATGAGTCCTCAGACCACAGAATGAGATGTCGATGATCCAGCAAGCTGCCACTGCCAGGAGAAATCAGGCAGGTGTAACAAACAAATGACATGCATTGACAATCAAGCAGCAAGGGTGGGGGAAAGAAGGAGCTTGCATATAAAGTAGCAGAATGGGTGATTTAGTTTAATTAAAGAGTAAAGCTAATCATACAGACATTTACAATTATACTGAAATGATATTGAATATGTCTGTGTTTACTTAACAGCATATTAAAGAAGTTCAACAAATACTATAGCATACAGTAAAAGCCAGGAAATGTGCAGCTCTAACTTGGCTACTTTTGACACATTTGAGTCTCTCAATGATGGAGTGTTCCCCTCTGCACACAGTAAATCTTCAATTTCTCTTCATAGGGTATTAAAGAGCCATATATCCTAATGCTTCATCATTCCCTTCCTTGTTGTCATAGTTACATGATGCAAATCAGCCAACCTGTTGACAGACTTAAAACTCAACTGCAAATTACTACAAATGATCTCTAAAAGTCAAGACCGTTCTTGCAAAAACAAAGCTAATAAATCAGCACAAGATTTAGGTTAGGTGCACCGCTGGCATTTGTCTGCCCTTTTGAAGCAGCCAGATGCCAAGCATGGCTAAGAATGCATGAGTTGTAACTCATCATTTAGTTGTCTATTCCTCAAAAGGTAGGCTACTTCTTTCTACATTGAATGTGATGCTCTGTTAACCATCGGCTGATTGATTGACAGGGTAAAGGGATGTAAATGCTTATTCTGCTATAATGAATTATTATCATTTTTCTTGCAGTGATTCAATGGCGTTAACTATAGTTCTTTTCGTAATACATGTAGATTTTCACAAAGCTGAAGAACATTTATAATAGCTTTACCTGTAATTAAAATGTATAATCGCCTTGATAGCCTGGCCTCCACCTATTGAGATATCGCCTTCGAATCCAGGCGAGAGAGGCACGACAATGTACACACGGAATGTCTTCTTTTCACTATAATCATTGGAAACATATGTACATTGTTTATAAGTTTTTGGTCTGCAAGTCATTTCCCTTGTCATGATTGTATTTAATGTTAAGCAAGTCCTACCTATACGCTGGCAAGATCCTCTGTGTAGGTGCATCTCCAATGTCATTATGGATGGTTTTGTCTGCACAGCTGATGAAACACTGATTCTGCAAGTATAAGACTGTGTTATTTTATCTATCATGTGGCATTTCATCTTGAATTTTTCCACCATAAAAAAAAACATTACAACTACACTGTGTCTTATTTGAAGTAATTCAGATTGTGCTTCCTTGCAAGGTGCCACTTCAGTTATGCCCTGAAAAGCGTATTTTGATACTTTCAATTACAAAAAGCGATGCATTGTGACGCGTTGTACAAACAATCATGTGCTAACACTATACATCTTACCACAACCATGTACAGTACTGTCCTGTATTCCCTTTATTTGCCCAAGAAAGTGTACCTTGTAGGTGTATCCAGTGTTTTCACAAACTGCACTGAATAATATGCCTTATTTTATAAAAGCATTACATGTGCAGAATTTTGAAAACAGATTGTAGCCTTTTTTTCTGAAATCACTTCAATTGTAATTTTCTTTTTTGTTCGGGAACCTCATGATCCTTAAACACCTAATCAAGTCTATTCATTTGCCTTTTGTGTCCAACCCCTCTCTTCAATGCACTTTTTTTTTTTTTTTTTTTATTATTTGGCAAATGTGCATAAACCCCTTACTTAAGTGAAATATTACTAAAGTATTTTATTTTAAATAATCTGGACTTGAAAGATTACATTACTGAACAATCAAAGTAAAAGAGGGTTGTAATTATCTTAAAAGGAAGCAGAGGCAGCTGTATCACTGAATTGAATGAAGGAGAAGGCAGAACACAGAACACTGCTTAACTGCAGGGGGTGCTAAGCCCAAGCTTATAGAGCGTTCAACATAATTAGTAGAGAAATTCAGCAAAGTAATGAACAATTTTAATAATCAAATTAACTCTGATAGGAGGTACAGCTGCACTCGCCTGGGCCCTTTTAAGTAGTTAGTCACACATAGGAGTCACAATTTTCTAAGGACCCGTTTTTGAATAGCAGTGCTTGTTCTCTGAAAGTCAGTGCCATGCAGACCTGAAAAAGCCTTGTAAATCCATGGATCAGATGACTGTAAACAAGGGAAAACAAGTACTGTGTCCTATTAGTACCTTTACGAGTAAACCAGTTATGTATTGAAATATGACACGTGACCTTCGGTTATTCAAACTCTATGAAACAATCTTGCTGTGAATCCAAGGTTAAACACTCTTAAACATTAATTGGAATTGTGTCCTGTACATGGAATGGGCAGTGCAGTAATACAGAAAAATGCATGCAGATTCCCACTCAAACATTATGTTATATTCAACTGCTTCCTTATTGAGTTCGTCAGTAATGTCTTAAATTGCACCCATTAAATTATAAAGCTTGCAAGGTTTTCAGCCAGGAGATCTATAGTACAATTGCCTGGTACATCAATTCCCACCTCCTCACTCCCAGCCTCATCCGGAGGGGGGGGGGGGGTATCCGATGCTCCTCTGCCTCATGTTTCTTGTTCACTGGGATGAACATGTTGCATAGATTATTATTTTAGTGTTTGTTTTTTTAGCAAGCAGCACCGGGATGCTGTTTTCCCAACAATTTTTACTCTACTTATTTTTCTTCACCCATTGTTGGGTTCAGTGTTTTTGGAAAGCTGTAAGATTTTATATTATAATAAAATGGTTATTTAACGCAAGATTGTCCTGCCTAAAAACATAAACCTGTACTTCGCAGTTATTAATGCAAAATTAGAACAAATATTGTGCAGTTCTGTAGATGTAGTAAAAATGTCTGACACATGTACATACAAAAATACTGATTCTGCTATTCTCAACAGCTAAGAATATCATAACCAAGTTTTATCACAAACAGATAATCTGTTCTCTACTAACCTGGGATATGCTTCCTCAGTCTCTTCAGCTACCAGGCAAACCACGTGTGATGTGAATACAGGAGCTGTGGTATTTTTTTTTTTTAAAGAACACAAATTGTATATTACATTTTTTTACCAACCTTTGTAAAATTCCATCTTTGAATGAAATGTCTTGCAACATCTCTATATTCCCGTGCACCACCACTCCCAAGTCGTGCCATGGCATACGCGGGGTCTTGTACCTGTCAATAAAGTCTTCAACAAAGAGCCAACACTTACATTTTTCTGTATCAATGGATAAAATAGGTAGACATTTCATGGGCAAGTTCTGGACAGGAAGGTGTATGTGGCAGAACCTCACATTTGAAAGGGTGAACATTGAAAACTGAGCTGCATGAGGCTGGGAATTGTTGTGCAGCAACAGCTCTTCATTTGCAGACGCAAACTTGTGCAGGAGGAGCATCCTGGAGGATAAAGGTGCAAGACTGATGACAATGCAAAAGCCTGTGTGTCCTGACCTAGAAACATCACCAGTATACCAAAAAACAACTTTAGAAAAAAAGGGGTTACACTTTTAAAATGTAGTTTGCAAACTGGTTACTAAAAACAATAGAAGGGGAATGGCATCTTTAATGCTGCGGGACGTTGTGCAAATGAAAAGAAAAATGTGTATGTGAGTAAATGGCAGATTTACAAACAACGTGTAAATCACATACTGTATCCACCTTGAATCACTAATGTTTCCTGAACTAGATCCAACACGAAGGGCACGTATACCATCAAAATGTTTGTTCAGTTTGACCCAGTCCTTTAAAATTAAGTTGTAGTAGTCCTTTCCGTGCCAAAACCGGGCTTGTCCAAACAGCTCAATGTTGCTCCTATGACTTCTTATAGAACCTCTCACTACAAAAAGGAAAATGATATAGTAGGACGACCACCCACAAAATGGAAATGTGATTATTATGAAACATAAAAGCTCGAAACAGTGATTGGGAGGCCCACCAACTGGAGCGCCACAATAGATAAGACCAGGGGTTACCTGGGGAGGCGAGGGGGTGTTTCTGAATCGAACACAGGAGGGAGGAGTTAATAACGAGACTACACACTGCTCCCTTATTTTTGTGTTCTTTAAACATGCTTTACAGCATTTTTTTTTCTTTTGCAATTTTACAGTAACACAAACTACAGATTGGCATTGAAGTCATAACAGCAGTCTCTAAATCAGGGCATCCCAATCCTGGTCCTGGGTTTCATTCCAACCGAGCTCTCAATTACTTAACTAGACCCTTAATTGAACTGATAATTTGCTTAATTAGACCTTTTTACTTGTTTTCAGCTCTTAAACAGTTGCATAGTTCAAGTTATTTATAACATGTTATAACTTGAAATCTGCAACTGTTTAAGAGCTGAAAACAAGTAAAAGGGTCTAATTAAGCAAATTATCAGTTAATTTAAGGGTTCAATTAAGTCATTCAGAGCTCAGCTGGAATGAAAACCAGCAGACACAGTGGTTCCCCAGGACCAGGATTGGGAAAACCTGCCCTAAATCATCCATTGGGCAGCTCAGCTTTAAAGACTAGTGCAGTGGGGCACAACTCAGGTCATGGAGGGCTGGTGTCCCTCCTGGCTTTTGTTCTAACAGAACAGATTCATTTAAAAAAATAAATATAAAAACCTCACAAACTCCTCTCTGCAACCACAGGCTTTCTGCCTTTATGCAGTCTGCACTAACCAATCTGCACAAACTGGAGAGTGGCCACACCTGTGGTTGCTGGCAGAGACATTAACCCTGTCCCTGCCACAGAGACATTTATTGATAGCATTAGACATGATGTACCACTGAGAGCGCCAGGATATCCAGCATAATCCCTAGCAATAGAAGGCAATCTGAAAGAGTTATGGGACTTTATATACTGCATGCATATATATATACAAAATAATAATAATATTTGTTCCAAAACCACATGACATTTTTTAATTATGTATTCATATAAAGGAAAAAAGATAAGAACAGCAAAATATGATATACTGTAACTGCATGCTAGTTTCAAAATTATGATTCGATGTCAAGCTATGGTTAAGGGTTTTAAACTATTCTTGCAATAATAGATTGACTGCCCCCTCACTGACTTGCTTCCAGAACTCCTTCTGCCCCAAATCTGCTCTCCTCAGTATGTGGGACTTGTAACCTGTGCCTTTGAACATTCTGATGGCAGTTTCTTTCATGCAACATTTTTTCTCCTTCAGTCCTTGTCAGCGACCTTCTGGAAACCTCTGCTCCTCTCCGAGTCATTCAAACTCAGAATCACCTCGACCTCACAGTTGGTCTTATCGTTGCTTTCTTCTTCCTCTTCCTGATCCATTACGGCTGATTGCTGAAGAAATTGGATTTGTTCAAGCAACCCATTAAAGCAGTAGCGGAATAAGTAAGCATATATTAATCGAAATGCAATTGCCCAATTTGTGAAAATGCCATTACATGTAAATAATCAATAGGTAAGCAATAAGGAAACGTAAACCTATGAAAACGACAGACTGTCAGTATTATTCTGTTTGTTAAGACTTGTACCAAGTCTTAACAAACACTTAACATGAAATATGAGAAAAATTGCACTGGTATTTAATTGCACTGGTATTTAATTGCACTGGTATAACATTTAATTGCTGTACTTCTTTATGCCAAGCAATATAACGTGTTACCGATTTGTTTTAATTATTACATGTTGTATTAATGCATTGATGCACAATAATATAATTGAAGTAATATTTAGAATTATGAATATACATTTTATTGCAAAACTAGTCCATTTTCACCCAAACTGAAAAAGCACTGTAATTATAACCATACCCATAATTAGTCAAACCTCTTAAATATTTAGAAGGGCTGAATGTCAATAACCAAATGATCTCATGACCATACTGGATGTTAGCCATGATGACCTCTCGGTCAAATCTAGTTTTGGTTATTAGGTAAAAAAATAAACATGAAGAAGCCTGTCAGTTTCTCAATACATAAAGAAAGAGCAGACTGAAACTCTATTGCTGGTGAAATACAAGGATCATATGGATGATGCTAAATCATTCAAATGAGGTATGTTTTATCCAGTTGCATTTTGTTCATTAACTGTACCCATGGTGGCATCAGTTAATTAGTATCTTGGCTATCATGCCCACATGAGCGTCTCTGTGTCCCATTGTGCTGCACATGAACAGTATATTGTCAATGCTGCAGGCCAAGAATGGAATTTAAGGAATGAAAATTAAGGCAATTTAAAAAAAAAAAAAAAATCAACATTTAAGATCATAAACCAGCAGACAAGTGACTAAATGGCCAGAGAATGTGAAACAGGTTACGTATAGGAAATGAAAAAGATTAATTCCTACACTTTTAAGTATAAATGTGTGCACTGTTGATGCTTAAGGGGTAATGGTCCATAGAGGATCAGAGCTTGTATTTGACAAACCGCAAGTGTAACAGCAATGTCCTGGCAGGCATCATTTTATGAAGTGCAAATATCACAGAGATCCTTAGGAGACATTTTAAAGGTTACTCCAACAGCTGTACCAATTTCATATATTTTGTTAGCAAAGATCTTACATCAGAGGAGCCCTACCTAATGCAGATACAACCATTCAAGCACCGAAAAGGAACATCTAAGTGAATGCAATAAACAGTTTTATCAAAAGAATACAAGCATGGTTATGTATAATGCATACAGGTATTTATTGACTTGATGACAAGTAGGTACCAAATCTAATTTAGCAGTACACTAATGGATACATCATTTACATTCAGCAGTAATTTGTAAACTCATTCATCCATTGAGGACCTTTCCTGTATGTTTAATGTAGTCCTTGTGGGACAAAGAAGGCTCTGGTGACATTTGCCAGGCACCATTTTTCAGCATGAATGCATCATCATTGTAGTCAGAGAGCTCTCAAAAGAGCCCTAGAAATTATTTAATTGGTCTTTAATGTTTCTTCATGAATACCAATCAAATAATACAATTCATTTTATTAAATTACAGTACAACCCGAGTGCTCCTTCCAAAAGTCTAAGCTTTCCATTGATTGTGAACAGAAATGATTAGATATGCATAACTGCTTTTTACAACGAGATTATCCTGATAAATGGCTTAATGATGCACAATCTATGGTTCAGAGCATCGACAGGTCTGACCTTTTAAAACCTCATAGTAAGCCTAAAAAGTATTTTTCGGTATTGTTTCTATCTACATATAATCCTCATAGTCGTGCCTTATAAGAGATTGTGTGTAAACATTGGAATATCTTATCTACAGATAGGGTTCTACATTTAAAGATCCTCCACTCTTTTCTTTTAAAAGGGATAAAAATATAAAATACATTGTTGTTAAAGCAGATCATTTTGTTCCCCCTCCCCCTTCTTTATTCCTCTTCCAGGATGCTATCCCTGTCTAGGCTGTGCTCAGTGTAACACACTGTGTAAAACAGATAGCTTCACACATCCTTTAACAGGTAAACGTTTTTTGGTCAAACAAATTTGTCTGTGTGGTCGTGGATATGTTGGCAAAACCCTTAGACCTCTCAAAACCAGATTAAGCAAAAATAAAAGTGCAGCAAGATGCAATGACCCCACATCCCTGACAGCCAGGCATTACAGTGAGTTTGCGCATAATGTAAATTCATTGAAATGCATAGGAAGAGAAACATTTTCTGTAAGTAGAAGAGGAGGTGATGTTGCTGTTAAATTGTTGCAAAGAGAAACTTTTGGGATTTTTAAACTAAACACATTAATGCCCAAAGGACTCAATGAAGACTTTGAATTATCTCCATATCTCTAGTTCATTTAATTTGACTTATTGTTTAGTTTTGGTATGAATGAGTGTCTTTACTGTTTAATATTCAATAACGACTGTTATTAATTGTTTAATTGTATTCATTCAGCTCCAATCTATATTATCTGGGTTATTTTAACCTTTGTTAGCCGAAGTATGATATTGATATATTGTTTGATAAATAGACATTGTATAATTCGCCATTCATTTTTAGTTTATGTAACAAATGACAAGGATTATTTAAATGTAAAACATGTGCTATACTGAATATAATATGTAATTGATTGTAAAATGATTAACATCTCTACTAATTGATTAATTATACATACCTAAAAGGTCCCAATATCACAGGCACCTGTGAACGCTGATGAAGCCTATGGGTGAAACATGTACGTGACTGAGAACTGCTCATTTAAAAAAAAAAGTTTTTAATTTAAATAAAAGGAAGTAATTTCTAATTTTTGAGTGCAGCCCTTTTTTGGTTTTCTTTATTGATTATGGACGCCCACACAAATAACAGCTGGAGGATTTTTTTCTGAGACCAAGCATGTTACCAGTCTCCATGATAACTCATTCCCCACGAATATCTCAGACAACTCTAACTACTAATCAAACCTGCAGTTGTGCGTTAGCCTCTAAAGTCTGTCAAAATGAATGCTCCAATTTATGTCTGATGGTCTTTGGGTTGGTCTTGGTCTTTCCCTTCAGAAGGTGGTGTTGCTTGGA
The DNA here is from genome assembly GCF_902713425.1 of Acipenser ruthenus. Lineage (NCBI taxonomy): Eukaryota > Metazoa > Chordata > Actinopteri > Acipenseriformes > Acipenseridae > Acipenser > Acipenser ruthenus. The sequence goes on along the minus strand of NC_081196.1, from coordinate 44,302,503 downwards.
ATGATGATTATTGGGTTACATAAGACTAATGCAGGTTACAATAGGTATATGGGTATGGACTTCCTCATTAAAATGTGAAGATGCAATGAAACTGAATTGTGGAGGTGATTAAATAGATTGGATTAAATAGTTTTTCGTTTAATTCCTATGGAAGATCCTCCCAACTCAAACCATTCAACCCCACTCTCATCACGAGGTTTACAGCACAGACCCTGCTGCTCTATTTAAAAATGCACAGTGGGAACAATTGTCAATCTTATAATCATTTAAAGAGATGAAAAAGAAGCCATAAAAATGGCTCACCTTGTTAGGTTTGGGAGAGAGCACAGGACTTGGCTGAGGACTTCTCCTCATGCTACCCACGTCAGTAAGGCGATGCTGGTGATAATCCCACCTCCCATAGGCCAGATCTATCCATCAAGAAAAGCCACTGACTTGTCAATCACAACTGTCTTTCCATGGTGTGCTCAGAGCAGCACAGTTGAAGGCACATGATCAGGATAACGGATCACCTATTTAAAGTAAATGAAGGATTCAGGTGATGTTTAAACAAATCTGGATTAATTTATTCACTTGAAGATACTTAATGGCCTGGGAAAGGTTTTAAATATATTGCCACATGTCTTTGCTTTAAGTGCTCTACCTCAGAACTTTAACATTTAAAAAGAAGCTCTGAAATACAAGGGTAATACACGTTCATACCATCTTTGTATACCAGGTATATTTTATTTAACTCATAGCAAATTCGGCACAAACTGTGTAACATACAAACAAATGTGTAATGCCTGATGTACAGTATAGTATATTCTTTACATTGGCTATTTTGACTCCTTCAAAGGAATTATTACCAAACAATCTTTCTATATCACAAACATCTCAAGGTATGCCTCATACTGTGGTGCTTGCAATGTTCAGAATACCAAGGGACTCAAATCTAGGACACCCATGTTGAAGAGCTTTAGCAACATACATCCTGAGGATATTCAACACAGACTCTTCAGAGTATTACTCCTCAAGTTTGCTCCAACTGCTACTCAAAGAAAATGGTCTTGAAAAAAAATGTGACATGGTGTCAATCAATAATCTGCCCAGGGAAATGTTGGAAAATTACAAAAACAAAACAAACAACATGGTAGCCGCCTTTTAAAGGGAAGCTGCATAAGTCCCATGAGGGGAAGACATTGTTTAAGAGGAGGAACAGCCTTTGGGAACTTCCTGTATCTCAGCATTATCAGTGTTTACAATGACTAAAACAGTAATGTGACAAAGATTGAACAGCCTGGTTTCTCAGAGCTAATTGTTATGAAAAAATCATTTTTGTCTTGCTACGCTCACCAATTAGTACTGTAATTTGCCCCTATGCCCGAAGTAAGCACACTTATTAAAGCTATTGCCAAAACTCATGTTTCAAAACAGACAGTCCTTCATTTGTAAATCCTTAAAGAGAGGATACACACAGTGGGTATCACAAAAAAAATATCAATGCGTGAGGCAAAGCCTTATCATTGAGGGATGAAGTCCCTAATTAACCATTTACTTAGAATGATAACTCTGAACTCACATTTTGACAAAGTCGTTATTGTGAAGTTACTGCTATGCAGTATAATTCAACATATACAACAAGCATTGAGAGATCCTGCATTAAATAACTTTTTCCTATTTGGTGGTCCAGAGTTTGTATTTATTTATTTATTTTTTTTACCGGATCTCATTTTGGAATCTATCTTTCTTTAAAATCTAAAATATGCTGAGTTGCTAAACTGAGTAATTCTCCTAATTCACTTGTTTGCGTTAGGTTAAAACATACGTTGTTTTTTTTCCCATAAACTTGTTATACAAACAGAATACACCATGAATGCTCACAGAGTGCTGTTGATTATTTCACTCATGAAGATGGCCGTAAAAAATCCACTCAGGTCCTTCGGGGCTCATGGGTTATTCAGCTATCCTGATTCATGGAATAACGACAGTACTCTGTGAGCTTTCATGGTGAATCCTCTACATATCTGATGAGAATCTAGTCAGGTACTCCTCCTTACTAAAACTCCAAATGCAGTAAATACATCATTAGCACTTCACATTAGCAGTTGTCTGAAAGAAGGTTATGCTCATACCTAAAGAATTGAACTGAATGGAATGATGGTGCAATATAAGAACTGTACATGATGCACAAAGTGAATTACAATCACAACAATTGAAAATAAATAAATATTAGACCCAGTAGAAATATTCTCAGTTCATTTAATCGTTGACTGAGCAGTAATTAGACTTTATGGTTCCTAGCGCCCATCGATCCATTATCATATGTGAGGAACATGGAAACAAATGAACAGTCTCTGACATTTACATTTCCCACCTGCTGGTTGCTTACTACATTACCACATTATAATGATTCATCTCCTTATTACAAGATTAGTGGAGTCAGATTCAGTACCTGCAGAAAAATGCACATGTTTATATCAATTATCATCTCTAGTAAATGTACACAAGTATACCTGAAAACTTACCCTGATATCTGGGTGAAGTCCCATAAGAGTTTTCTTTGTATATTCACTGTTAAGGCCCAGAACTACTTCCAATTCCTTGTACAAAAGAATACATATTTGTGCCCCTTGTTCTTATTGCATATAACAAAGACACAACAGAAAAGAAAACAATGAGTTAGGCTGCCATGCTTAACAATGATCATTTCTAACATCGATAAAGATTTGCATTCTATTTTTGCACCAGGTAAGTGCTGGCAGTTTTCCTCTCAGTGGTCTATTACTGTGCAGTAAGTGAAAACAAGGTTAAGGGTATGAAACTTAAACAGGCTGATAACAGCCCCTTAAACTATTCACTTCCAGTTACTATGCAGGTCTCACATGTGCAGTGTTGGATTTTCATTTACATATATGGGATTGGATTGTTTTCAGAGAATATTCACATTGGAGAGTGACATTATTTGAAATGATTGTAAATTCAGGTGGCTTAATTATAAAGCCCTTACCACTTTGTTGAAGTGTTTTCCCTCACAAGCGCAAATGATCCATGTCGATTTTGGTTCATGAAGTCCCTTCCATGTTTTTGTGCAAACTCATGAATAGATTGTCCCCACCACCTTGCCTGCCTATAGGTGGAGCATTTGATGGTGTCCTAAAAAGATGCTGTTTATTAACATGTTCCAGTTGTGCACAGAAATTTGCATCTGCATTAAATACAGCAACAATAACAACTATCACATAAATCAAATGCATAACAGTTAAATATTACTAAATAACACAAGAAAAAACAATATTCTTGCCTTTTGAAGGTGTTATTTTAACCAACATACCTCGAAAGATTCTGAATGGTCTTTTACTACCAGCCATCTGAAAATACAAAAACACTAAAGGACTGTAATATGCAACACAGCCATACATGAGGCATGCCTGACAAAGATACGGTATAGTTTACATTACAGTAGGGATGATACATTTATAACAATCACTAAATATACACTTGTGTACAGTAGGTGTATTTATTTAGTTTGGAATGATAATAAAATGATGTTGAGCGCTGAGCAGAAATTAAATCCATTCAAAGTAAATTAGACACTAAGGGTCATATATTCAAAGCATTTCCTCTATTCCTTCATTAACTATTTTTTGAAAGACGAAAAAAAACATGTTAATTTTACAAAATGAGAAACAAAACACATTGAGAATGCTGAAAGGAGCTCACCTAGGTGTTTTGTTCTAAAATTAACAGGTGTTTTACCTCTTAGGAACAAATGATAGACTGGAGTAAAGCTTTGAAAATATGGCCCTAGGGTGTCTAATAAATTGATATAAATACAGCCATCATTTAAACAACTAAATCCTTGGGGGGGGGGGGGGGGGGGGGGGTCTTCATTTTTTACATACATAAGTGATGAGACTAACATTCGCTGCAGGATGTTTAATTTTAATAACTTTTGGGCCTTTATTAGTTATTTAAAAGAGTGATGGCATTTGGATAAACTGCTGTTAAGATCAACTGAATATGAACTATAAAGATATCGTCATAACATATTTACAAATTCACAATGTAATACCACACAACATGTAAACACAGACAGCACCCCTTGATATAAAATTGAAATTGAAACTGATTGAATGGCATCATCACTTGTGAATCAAGTTTAAAGAGTAAGTAGCGGGTTTCAGAAAAATATAGCATTACACGTCCCCATGTGTTGCTACAACTGCTTAAATAACGTGCCTGTCATTCTTTTCATTGTTAGCATCCTGACAACTTTTGTTGTCTGTTTCAAAGCTCTTTTCAAAATGGTCGCTCTAGTGCATTGATAGTGTAAGGATTATTGCCCACATTGTCAAATAGGTAACACAGCAATAACTATCCATGATGTGGTACGGAACAGAAAAGCCAGAGCACTTGTAGTTATGTTTTTTTTATAAATCGCTCTTCCTGCAGTGATTTGGAGGACAGATCTCAAACCCCAGTGTACTAGAGAGGACATTTTGTAAAAAAAAAAAAAAAGCTTTGAAACAGACTTTAAAGATATAAGTGTAAAAAGTTGTCAGGATGTTAACAATGAAAATAAATTACAGGTATGTTATTTAAACAGTTGTAGCAACACGTGGGGATGTATAACGATATATTTTTCAGAACCCTGCTACTTACTCTTTAAAGACCTTGAGATAAAGAAATTGAAATATTGACAATGTACTCTACAGTATCTGTTTTTTCCTTTGTACCTTTTTGATCACCTAACAGACAGGGAATGCCCCTGGATTTCTTCAGGATTAAACCCTCACTAGAAAATAAAGCAATATACATATTAAACATGACTGTATACATGTATAAATCTAGGCAACACTTGCTAAATATCCTTATCAGATGATCTTCAATGAATATGCAGTGACAACACAATGTCAATGTCTCCATATATTTTTAGAATGGTCCCACAGTATTATTTGCACATACCAATGCACCATAATGGAATATATTTGGCAAATCCATTTAATCTGCAATTTCTGGTAATACTGTGGTCTGTTTAAAGTTCTCCCGGTAATACTTAGTTTAATGGTATAATACCATTTAATTATAATTTGAGTATGTTTGTACTAAAATGGTATTCCAGTGGTATTTTTTTGTTTAGATGTAAATGCATCAATAAACCATATACTGTAACAACATTGTGTCACATACCATATATTAATAATGAATTATACTCAATAGAATTAGAGCAGAAATTTGAAACACACAAAAACAAATATACATGAACAAAAAAACATAGTAGTTTTCTATACATACTATACTGTGTAATGCAACTACTCTAACATGGGCAATTTTCAAATACTCACATTCCCTTTGGTCCAAGATCTTCAATAAACGACCTCTGACTCACTTGTAAGAATATAAGCTGAAATTCATTGTTTAAAAGAAGGACTTTAGCTGTTATCCTTTTAAACCCAGTAAGAAAGGCTACTTTATCTACTTTAAAGCACTCAAAGGGAATATGTGAGTTTGACTGACGTGGGACCTTTGTATAATATTACATCCCCAGAGTCAGACTGCCACAAACTGTAAATATTTTACTTCCAACCAGACTCCCCACAGAGATATACGCAATACTATACACATGGCATTCTGGTTCTGTCCACAGGGGTGAAATACATACCACAGATATTTCTGCTTTTTGATGACTTTATATTATGTTGATAAAAAAAATAAAAAACAAGAGTTGAATCAGTACAAGCCAACATAAAACAGGCCATTTTTTATATTGTTTTATGATAATGATCTGTGATTGGGTGAGCAATATATGACCACAAACTGGTTATGATGCATTGTTTTTATCTGTTTCAACTCCCCAATGATGTGTGTGTTGTCTTCCAAAAACTGTATACTATTTGATGTGTGTGTGTGTGTGTGTGTGTGCGAACGGGGGATTGGGTTACAATATAGGCACTAAAAAAGAGGATTCATCTTGTTCTTCTATTGTAGTTGTGTATTGCCCATGACACTTTTTTGTAGCTATTGGGATCTACTTAATTGATCTAAATGGTGGTGGACCTAAATAACGTCATTGTTAAATATATATATATATATATATATATATATATATATATATATATATATATATAATTAAGAGCCTATTACATCCTATATACCACTAATCCTTTTTATCAAACCTAGCTGAGATGCTTTGGTTTGATATGACGTCCTGTAGCAAGCTTCTTGGTTCAGGTCTTGTTTAATTAGTGAAGGAAATGCAGTGTAATTATTGGATTGTCAAAGCCTCATCCTGGGTGAAATCTGCAGCTAGGTGACAATCCACCTCTGTTGAAAACATACCAGAAAAACAGCTTCCTTAATCATAGGAATCACAGCAGGAAGGAGATTTGTCAAGATTCATTTTTTGCAGGTTCACAACTCATGTCGAGTGTTGAGTGTGTTGGCATATTGACAGTATTATGACATGTCTGCCAGACTTGATTATCTTTTTGACAACAAATACAGTATAGCTACACACCGAATCTGTAGGAGCTTGTGCATTAGCAATGTATTCATTACGGGCCATTACGATTAGAACAGTAGAGGTTCCTTAGAGGAGACAAGAGAGGCAGTGCCTCCTCAAAAGAAAGAGACAAAGACAAAAAGAATATATATATATATATATATATATATATATATATATATATATATATATATATATATATACAGTGCCTATAGAAAGTCTACACCCCCTTTCAAAATGTTCACCTTTTGTTGCCTTATAGCCTGGAATTAACATGCATTAAAATAGGTTTTTTTCATTTATCTACACATCCTACCCCACAACTTCCAAGTAAAAAACATATTCTAGAAATTTGTAGAAAATTAATTAAAACTAAAAACTGAAATAGCTTGGTTGGATAAGTGTCCACCCCCCTTGTAATAGCAATCCTAAATTAGCTCAGGTGTAACCAATCGCCTTCAAAATCACACACCAAGTTAAGTGGCCTCCACTTGTGTTAAATTGTAGTGATTCACATGATTTCAGGATAAATTCAGCAATTCCTGTAGGTTCCCTCTGCTGGGTAGTGCATTTCAAAGCGAAGACTCAACCATGAGCACCAAGGTGCTTTCAAAAGAACTCCGGGACAAAGTTGTTGAAAGGCACAGATCAGGGAATGGGTATAAAAAAATATCAAAGGCCTTGAATATCCCTTGGAGCATGGTCAAGACGATTATTAAGAAGTGGAAGGTGTATGCCACCACGAAGACCCTGCCTAGATCAGGCCGTCCCTCCAAACTGGATGACCGAGCAAGGAGACTGATCAGAGAGGCTACCAAGAGGCCAATGGCAACTTTGCAAGAGCTACAGGCTTTTATGGCCAAGACTGGTCAAAGTGTGCATGTGACAACAATATCCCAAGCACTCCACAAATCTGGCCTGTATGGTAGGGTGGCAAGAAGGAAGCCATTACTCAAGAAAGCCCACCTTGAATCTTGTTTGAAGTATGCAAAAACATACTCAGGAGATTCTGTAGCCATGTGGGAAAAAGTTTTGTGGTCTGCGAAACTAAAAACAAACTTTTTGGCCTAAATGCAAAGCGTTATGTTTGGCGCAAACTCAACACAGTGCATCACCCAAAGAACACCATCCCTGCTGTGAAGCATGGTGGTGGCAGCATCATGTTATGAGGATGTTTCTCATCGGCAGGGACTGGGGCACTTGTCAGGATAGAAGGAGCAAAGTATAGGGAAGTCCTTGAGGAAAACCTGCTGCTCTCTGCAAGAAAGTTGAAACTGGGACGGACGTTCAGCTTTCATCAGGACAATGACCCAAAGCACACAGCAAAAGCTACACTGGAGTGGCTAAGGAACAAAAAGGTAAATATCCTTGAGTGGCCCAGTCAGAGCCCTGACCTAAATCCAATCGAAAATTTGTGGCATGACTTGAAGATTGCTGTCCATCAACACTCCCCAAGGAACTTGACAGAGCTTGAACAGTTTTGTAAAGAAGAATGGTCAAATATTGCCAAATCTAGGTGTGCAAAGTTGGTAGAGACCTATCCCAACGGACGCACAGCTGTAATTGCTGTCAAAGGTGCTTCCACCAAGTATTAACTCAGGGGGGTGAAGACTTATCCAATTATGATCTTTCAGTTTTGTATTTTTAATATATCATTTTTTTCTCAATAAAAACTTTTTTCTCCTTAACAGTGTGGAGTATGGTGTGTAGATAAGTGGAAAAAAATCCTCATTTAAATGCATGAAACTCTGAGACACTGACACAACAAAATGTGAAAAAAGTTCAAGGGGGTGTAGACTTTCTATAGGCACTGTATATTAAACGCTATTAACCACAGTGCTAGCAGTAGCAGATCACGTGATCTGAGCACAGGTTTTAATTGGAGGGGTCCAGAGAGTTTTTTTTTTTTCATCAGTGGAGCCAAGTCCCATAGTCCCATTAATCCAAAGTTAAATGCAAAGGCAGGGTTGTAGTTTTCCTCTGCATTTCTGCTGATTGGAAACACCTTTCAGCATGTACCAAATAAACTATTATTCCCAGAAGACACTGCTCACCGTTATGCCCATTGCATTGTGACATCGATAGCGTCAAAAAGTGAGTTATATTTTGAAAGTTTCATATTATGATACCACTTTCTTTCTCTAGGAACAAATCTAAGTGTTGGTTTTGTTTTGTTTTTTCTGTTAGTGTTTGCTGGAAGTCGTATTTATATATTTTAGACCTTCCCCAGCAGTATTTGTTTATTTTTAAGATGACCATATGGCTCCGTGTTCAGTGGAACAGTTTGGGATAGTTCAGGCTTTTCAACGCACAACCCAATACATATGTACTTCAAGGTTCTGAGTAATCTATTAGTTATACTACAGACAGGTTCAGTAAATATTAGTTGTAATAACAGTCGGGTCTCAATTATAATAACATCTTCCGATGTACTTGTCCTTTCTATTTTATTGAATTGCTTTAACAATGTGAATAATTGCATACCTGGGAATCTCTATTGCCAACAGGCCAAGTCCTCACTAAAAGGTTTGCTGTGCAATTTAGAAAGCAGGCTATTTATCCCAGAGCTTTGGAATTGCTTACGTTCGAGTGGGTAGATGGATTTTCAGTAGTGTCTTGAATTTCAGGAGCTCCTGATGCAGGGCCTGGAAGTACTTGAAGCGGCGTTTGATTTTCCACGTGAATTCCCCACGACTCAGTTCCATTACATATAGGTTAGGATTCAGCACCTAAAGGAAAAGTGTAAAACTTACTTTTGTACAAAGTGAACTTAAAAGCAAAGAAGAAAAAAATCTGTAAATATTTCTTTGTGCCTTAAACATCACTGATAGTAAAAACAGTGGGCCTTATTTACATAAATTACATGAAACTCTTTTAGATTATTTAAAAACAGTTTTAAAGGTATTTCCATTCATAATGCAAGGTCTTTCAATTAATGTTGGTGTTTGAAGTAAAGCTCTCCACATCAGTTACCTGTACAATGATCTAGAAATATCTTGCACTCTGATGCTCTGAATTGAAGGTGCTCTGACTGTGTATTTATGGTGTAGCAAGAGATACTGAATGTAAAGTCAAATTAAAAATGTAAAAACTTAAAGTAGTATAAGAAATATGCAGAGAATCCAACATTTGGTGTGTGTATTAGCCTCATTAGGGTTATGTTTAACAAACCATCTGATCCATTATGACTGAGCTATCTGAAATTACAATTAAGTAGATGCATTAATGACAGACTTTTTGCACTGATATAGCTACTTCTAGCAACATTTCAGGTCCCTCACTCTTCACTGATGACAAGGGACAAGAACAATTTTCTTTAAGACTAATTGGAAAGCATTCATATTCTGGATGATATGAGCAATTAAAAACAAAAGTATGTATTCATATGTTAGCATCCAGCTGTGCAAGGTTTCAATTTGATAAGCATTAATCAGCAAGAAGGCATTAACTATGTTTGCAAATTGATTAAATCTTAGCTACAGAAGTTCTGTCTCTATCACTTATAGTGGTCTTTTCTTTCTCTCTTGGAACCCTGGCATGGCAACACAGGGTGGAGAAAGAAATGAAAAAAGAACAAAAAGGTCTGGAGAGGAAGTATCAGTCCTAACAAAACAAAAAGTTATGATCAACCATTAATGTTATTTTTCAATAGCAAAATCAGAAAGCATTTAGAGGTGGCATTTTTAAATGGATATATGACCTTTGAGATGCTAGAATAGCTAATCTGCGGGGTAGCAGCTGAAGGACAGCAGGATAGCAATTCAAGCAACCAGCTGGAGAAACATACTATTCCTGTGTCTGAAATTCCTCAAAATAAGCATTGATCCAAGCTCATTCTAAACTGAATAGAGATTTTAATGCTTATTTTACTCCATACTCACAATGTTGCCATCTAGGAGTTCTCTTTTCTAAGGTCAATGTATGTTGAGTTGTAGCAGTGTTATGGTCATTAACCATTGCTTAAGTTCCTAGTTCCTACGTTCGCCAAAGTTAAAGGGCAAGCCGCTTCATTTTAATTTATTTTTTACATTTCCCTAATTTGCAATCATTCTGAGTGGTTTTGGGTTCTGTTGCTCCAATACTGACTTATTGTCATTTTGTTTGCAAATATGACTGCTTAAAATCTGGCTGCTTTAGTAGAGTAAAATGCATTGAAAATCACATGAAAGAAAATGTGTTGGTAATGTTAAACCAGTTTGCTGGAGGTGATTGGCATAAGTAGTTGCTACAGTAACAGGTTTAGAATGATTGAAGTGATAAAGCATCTGCAAGAATGTATGAGGAAGTAGAAAAAAAATTCAAATTTAATTAGGAGTTTTTGCCACTGATCAACACAAAAAAAGTCCATAATGTCAAAGTGAAAAATAAAATCTACAAATTGTTCTAAATTAATTACAAATATAAAACAGAAAATAATTGATTGCATAAGTAGTCACCCCTTTTGCTATGACACACCTAAATAAGCTCTGGTGCAACCAATTGTCTTTAGAAGTCACATAATTAGCTGAATGGAGTCCATCTGTGTGCAATTAACGTGTTTCACATGATTTCAGGTTAAATACACCTGTCTCTGGGAGGTCCCACAGTTGGTTAGTACATTTCCTAACAAAAACTACATCATGAAGACGAAGGAACATTCAAAGCAAATAAGGTTCTTCAAAAGCACCAATCAGGGGTAGGATATAAGAACATTTCCAAGGCATTGAATATCCCCCAGAGCACAGTAAAGTCCATTGTTAAGAAATGGAGAGAATATGGCACAACTGTGAATCTGTCTAGAACAGGCCATCCTCAAAAACTGAATATCCGGGCGAGAAGGGCACTAGTCAGGGAGGCCACCAAGAGGCCTATGGCAACTCTAAAGGAGTTACAGTCTTCCACGGCTGAGCTGGGAGACACTGTGCATACGGCAACTATAGCCTGGGTGCTTCACAAAACTGGCCTTTATGGCAAAAAGAAAGCCATTGTTGAAAAAAACTCACATCATTCTCGGCTAGTGGAGGCATGTGGGAGACTCTGAGACCAAGTTGAAGAAGATTCTATGGTCTGATGAGACCAAAATAGAGCTTTTTGGCCTCAACGCTAAGCGCTATGTTTGGCGCAAGCCTAACACCGCACATCATCCTGAGAACACAATCCCTACCGTGAAGCATGGTGGTGGCAGCATCATGCTATGGGGATGCTTCTCTGTGTCAGGGCCTGGAAAGCTTGTGAAGATAGAGGGCAAAATGGATGCAGCAAAGTACAGAGAAATCCTGGAGGAAAACCTGCTGGAGTCTGCAAGAGACCTGGGACTTGGGAGAAGATTCATCTTCCAGCAGGACAATGACCCCAAATATACAGCCAAAGCCACACTGGAGTGGCTTAAAAACAAAAAGGTCAATGTCCTGGAGTGGCCCAATCAAAGCCCGGACCTCAATCCAATTGAGAATATGTGGAGTTGAAAATTGCTGTTCACCAAAGGTCCCCAATCCAACTTGACGGAGCTTGAGCAATTTTGCAAAGAAGAATGGGCAAAAATTGCAATGTCCAGATGTGCAAAGCTGGTAGACTTATTCAAATAGACTCATGGCTGTAATTGCTGCCAAAGGTGCCTCTACCAAATATTGACTCAAGGGGGTGAATACTTATGCAATCAATTATTTTCTGTTTTGTATTTGTAATTAATTTAGAACAATTTGTAGATTTTATTTTTCACTTTGACATTATGGACTTTTTTTGTGTTGATCAGTGGCAAGAACTCCTAATTAAATCAATTATGATTCCATGTTGTAACACAACAAAATGTGTAAAAGTCCAAGGGGGGTGAATACTTTTGAGAGCCACTGTTAGTGAGGTTCCTGTGTGTTTAGTTAGTGCTCGTATAGAGCTAGGAGTTTATTTTGTGTTTTGTTTTTGTGTTTGTTTTTGTGTTTATTAAAAAAAAAATAGCGCGCCAGCGCTGTAAAAAACAGTTTCTGGAGTCCTGGGTCTATTTTTAAAGGGGCAAGAACCGTGTGTGGTGCCGGCCAGTTCACACACACACACACACACATATATATATATATATATATGAAGTTACTTGCTCTGTAATGGGTTTGAGCCCTGACTAAGTCACTATCAGATTTTTCATGTGATACAATTAAAACAGGGTACCTGGTGTTAAGTGAAAGAAATTAAAGGCCATTGTGATCAACACATTACCCCCGTTTACAGAAGCAAGTATTTATAAGATGTGCCTGCACAGGTTATTTTACCTTGTTCAAAAAAATAAAAAATAAATAAATAAAAGATAATACTTGTCATGAAGACCATCAGAATATTCATGAGAATAATCACACAATGTAATGATTAAGCCCAGGATGTGTTTTTCTGTGCTTATGCACTATTGAAGGCATTAGTCTACTTGGCTTTGTTTTTTTATATATAAGCTTTGCCTTATATTTTGATTGAGTGTTGTGAAGTTTCTGTACTTACCAGAAGTTTTTCCATCACAGTGATCACCGTGCCAGCTGAGGTCTAACTCATCCACGTCATCCTGCAGATCTTAGTGCTCAAAACACGCAGCAAACTGGCTCATTACAGACTCCAAAGAGGCTCTAGTTTTGTGAGACAGTTTGTCTTCTTTTATTTTGATACCATAATCATCTGTTACATGGGGAAAAATGACACTTGTGTTGGTAGATCATTTTGGTTATTTTCTTGTTTTAGTGCATTTAATTATTTTTAAAAAATACATGATTTAAATAATTTGGTTAACAGGTTTGTGTTACTGTGTATGGCTTAGAAACATGTCATATGCAAGAGGCTTAGTGACATTTACTGAATGAATGAGATTATGTAATGTGTTTAAAATGAGCACACATTATCAGCTACAGTAAGTCAAGATTGACTGTTCTGGACTGAATGGTATTTAAAACAATTTGCATATGTCAAAGATTAATAGGAAAGGGCTTGGTTAGAAAGGTATAAAAGCTCTTTAATAATATTGAAATTGAATAGCTATGCGTATGAATGTATGACATTTAAGAAGATTTCTCCTTCATATCAAGCATATCTTCTTTATAGCAAGCTGGTTTGCAATGTCTACTGTTTCCATAGCTGCAGGAAGGAGATAGTGGTTTCCAGGATTTAAGAATTTAAACAAGCTACACAACTGCACAATATGGGCTCTAAGTTGTTACCTACAAATGTACATTTAAATGGATATTAGCTAATGTGCATGTTTCCATTTGAGAAGTGTAATACCAACTCCAGAGAGATTAGGGAAAGTAGAATATGAATCAAGCTTTATTTTAGCCTTCAGCAGAGTCCTTTACATTTAGCTTCACAATTGACTATTCCATAATTCAAAGCATTATGCATTAAATGAGGTCAGATTGACAACAGTTCTGTTAAGATTAATAGGCGTTGAAAGTTCTCTCAAAATAGCCATAACCTTGAAAGCCTGTTCAAAGTTATAAGATTCTACACTTGATTGCAAAATTTAGTTTAGAACCTCTAGATGTCTGGTGACATCCAATCTCTGGCACGAAGGATAAAGTCAAGAAATTGAGGAAAGTGAGGAAAGGAAATACTCAGATAAAAACACCAGAGGCCTAGCACAAGATGGGTCCGTAAGGCAAGAAGACCAATCAGGATGCTGACAACCCATAAACCAATTTCTTTGTAAATCTCATTAATAATATGATACAGTGACAAAGCATTTGAACGTTAATGAAAAGACATGAGCAAGGGAAAACCACACGTACAACCACTCACACATACACACACACACACACACACACGGAAGGTATCAGTCCTAAAGCTGTTGCGGCTGGGTTGGGCATGTATGTCTTTTCCATTGGTGATGAGCTTGGATCTCTACAGCCAACTGAGTAGGCATCCTTGAGCCTTGTAGCACTCGCCGCAGTCCCTGGGGGGCTTGCTGGCAAACACCAGCAGCAGGGAAAAACTACAGTTCCACCAGCCCCAGCCAATCCCATGAGATGTCTGGGGAGATTTCATGCCTAAAAAGCATTCATCTAAAATGGAATCAAGCAACAATGCTGCCGGGCTCACATCTGTGAAATGGATGGGATAGTCTAGTGATGGCATTTACCAGTCTCCAGGATGGCCTCCAGGGACCCTGACTATGTGTTCATATATGCATGTGTGTCTATGAGGTTAGGGGTGGGTTATGTGCAGCCAGTAGGATTTTGTGCTCCATTGCACTTGTCAGTGCTCTGTGAATGCTAAGATGCTGTATAATGGCTCTGTAGAGGAGCCGCAGGGCAGCTGCACTAGGAGTGCTGGAGACTGGCAGGGGCTCATCTAGACAGCATATTCGTGTCTTGGAAGTGTTTTTGGGATGGCAATTCACCATATTCCTTCAGTGGAAAAGGTATTCTACCAACAGTATCTATAACTAGTGAATTATTTTGACCAGAGCCAGTCTTGTCAAAGCCCTTATTTGATTCTGCAGTGTTAGCTGCACTAACATTGTGTTTGCTTTTCTTATTACCTCTCCATCAAACTCAAATAAAATTTGACAGAAATGAAACAGCTCTATATTACAAACAGTATTCTTTTTTATTAACACTTTTTTTTTACTGTACTGTTCCTTGTCTGTAAATGTACTCAAGACTAATACTGGAAGGCCTCATGTGTCCTGTATTAACATTGCTTGTATGGATTGCTGAGGTAGACTTTAATAATACTGTTAGCACAAACAGTTGTAGAGCGTTTAACCTCATCTCACTTGCAAGGGTCAGAATCCGTACCGGCAGTAGTGTACAGGTCATTAACACATTCCACACTGAACACCTGCCGCTTAAAAATGGGTCCTCAAAAATACCCCTTCAATCTGGAGCTCACATTAACCCAGACTCAAACTAATATTATAAAATTAAAAACGTTTCTGATTAAAGCTTAAAAGAACCCTTCATTGTATCTGAAGATGCCGACTGTGAATTATTTATATTTTCAGAATTGGTCAAAATAATTTCCTTCTGTAAGGAGTGGACATTTTTATAATAAAACCCCATATACAGTGGCTCTCAAAAGTATTCACCCCCCTTGGACTTTTCCATGTTTTATTGTGTTACAACATGGAATCAAAATGGATTTAATTAGGAGTTTTTGCCACTGATCAACACAAAAAAGTCCATAATGTCAAAGTGAAAAATAAAATCTACAAATTGTTAAATCCATTTTGATTCCATGTTGTAACACAATAAAATGTGTAAAAGTCCAAGGGGGGTGAATACTTTTGAGAGCCACTGTATATATATATATATATATATATATATATATATATATATATATATATATATATATATGTGTGTGTGTGTGTGTGTGTGTGTGTGTGTGTGTGTGTGTGTGTGCGCACGCAATAACACCAATATTAAATGTAGGAACACTTGCCCTTTTGATTAAAAGGAACAGCACAGGGTTCTTATGATTGCCACTCCTCGTGATTACCGGAGTGGGAAGAAATGTTCTTAAAAAAACATTCCCTTTATTTTACTGTGCAGGGTAGAATTTGTGAGTGATTTGTGATTTCTCTTTATTGCTGTCTAGTATAAATTTATTTTTCTTACAGCTGTATCTCTCAATAATGAGATCAGAGAATAAGAACTAATCTGGTTATATTTTTTGGATTTTCAGTCTTTGTATCCATTTTTTGGAGACTAATGTTTGAAAGAATACAAAAAAACACCCCTTTTGCAACTATATGATTACATCACTTACAAGAAGCATGAATATCATCAGGGTTAGTAAGTGAACTTTTCACTGGAAGCTAATATCATATTCTGAGATTCATTATGCAGGATTAGAATTTTGAGTGGCATCTCTGTGATTGCTGTGGGTGGAATCGCTGGTTTAGGCAATCAATCTTTCTTCTGTGATGTTTTCTTAGAGGTTTCAAACATAAAAGTGCCAAACACAAGATTCAGGGAGATAAAAGGATTATTCCTTAACAATGAGACAAAAAGATGATTAAACAGGAATCACACCAACATAACTTCAGCTGGGGGCAATATACAGTGTTAGCAAAAAAGCTTAACTGAAAAATGCATCTTTAGCGGCATTAAAAAAATTCAGCCCCAATCCATTAAGGTTGTTTTGAAATACATATTCTTACCCAGGGCCGGCGTCAGCACCCGGCAACACGTTATGAGGGGCCCACCAGAGGATAAAGAAATATGTGATTAAAAAAATAAATAAATAAACGTTACTAAATACATCATTGCTTTTCAAAACTAAATACAATGCTTTTCTGACTCTATCAACGTCTTTAATTATTTTCTTTCTGTTAGTTCTGCAGCTGCTTAGTCACTCCCTATATTGGTGGGGAAAGAGTCAGATGTAATTTCATTGACGATAACCTAAATGATGCATCTCACGAGTTTAAGCTATAGGGAGGGGGGTGAAAAAAGAAAATGTGACTACTGGCTGCTCAAAATTAAATCTGAATGTGCCGAGTCTCGTTCACCCCAGAAAAAGAAACACAAATCTGGCTACGAAAAACGGAAGGAAAAGACAGCAAGAGAAGAAAATCTGATGAAATTTAAAACGCAATCGCAAATTAAACGTTTTTTTTTTTCCAGTCTACTGGCAGTGGGACCGCTGGAAAAAAAAAAGCTACAGCAAGCGAACCACGAGGGCCTGGAGAGACTGACACGACTGAGCTTCAGAACGAACCTGAAATTGTTTTGACAACAACTGAACAAGCGGCTGTCAAAACTCACCCTGGTGATCCACAGTGTGGTTTTGAACTCCCCGAACCGCAGCCAGAGCTCAGTGATAGTCCTGCGGAATGGCCGGAGAGAATTACGCATTCCTTGCGATGTCAAGCAGTTGTAAGAGCGACATCAGGGATCTGATATGTTAAACGGGGATTTTCCAACCGCTGAACACCCTGATGCTACTAAAGTCGATTCTCTTCATTTCACAATCAGAAGGTAAGCAACGGATCGACAGTAAAGAGAGACTTAGTATATTCAAAATCACGTGATTCGTTGCTCTGATTTGTTGATTGTTATTTGAATGTGGCGAGAAGTGAAGGGATTTACATTCACACGAAATTCCCACACATTAACAGTTACTGTATTGGAGGAAATGGAGTTAGCACTGAAGACAAACGTGACGATCGATAAAGAAATTATCAAAAACTTAGAGTCGGAAAAGGAAAGGTGGCGTCAGGTTCTGAATCGATTGTTAGAAGTAATAAGATGGCTAGCGAAAAACAATCTGCCCTTTCGCGGATCCTCTGACTGTTTTACAGAACACAGCGGCATTTATTTTCTGCAGGTGCTTGAACTGATTTCCAAGTACGACCAGGTTTAAAGGAGCACTTGCGACGGGCTAGCGAGAAAACTAATGTACATTATCTGAGCAAAGACATGCAAAACAAGTTTATACTTTTGGCTGATGAGGTGCTGAATATTATAACTGAAAAAATTAAGAAAGCAAAGTACTTAAGCTTGATTGTGGACTGTACACCGGATATTTCTAAACAGGAACAGCTTTCGCTAGTGCTTCGTTACATTGACATTGACGAAACTAACAAAGAAGTCAAAATTAATGAACGTTTTCTGGAATTTCCATAACTGAAATAGCTGGGAAAGGGCTTGCTAGTGTTGTGTTAGAATGACTCAGTAGTTTTGGCTTGTTGATCTGTAATCTCCGTGGGCAATGTTGTTATGACAACAGTGTTAATATGAAGGGCAAGTTCAACAGAGTCCAAGCTATCGTTGCCGAAAAAAAGCCCCATTGTCTTTTTTGTTCCTTGCTCTCCACACACATGCAATCTTGTAATTGTGCCGCTGAAATCTCCACTGAGGCAAAGTCATTTTTTTTACTTTTGCAAATAATTTATACTGTAGCGTGCACAGGGGAAGGCAGCAGAGGGCTGGTAGGTGACGTAATCACGCACAAACACATAAGCCCGATATACGCTCCTTGCAAAGGAGCCGGCTCTGTTGTACAGCGGTATCGGCTCTATGCTTCAGTGCGAGAAGTCCCGGGTTTGCGCCCGCCCTCCGCCTCTGTGTGGATTTCCTCGCCCTGTGTGATGCGCCTGCCTGCGGGAACCGAGAACGCTACAATACGTTCATTGCTGCATCTACGAAAAGCTGGGAAGTTGTGAAGCAGTATTTGACAAAACTTACACTGAAGGGGCTCTGTGAAACGCGCTGGAGCTCGCGTCTTGATTCAGTTAAAGCAATTGTGTTTCAGCTTCCACAGTTTAATGAAGCTTTTGAGCAGCTTTTGCGACATTCTTGATGCTGAAGTCTTATCAGAGGCAGTCTCTGAATGCTCAAATTTCCACGTGCAAATGTGTTGTTTCTTTAACAATCTGGCATGACATCTTGTCACAAACTTAGTATTGCTTTGCAATCAAAAAATGCTGACCTTGCCAGTGTGATTCTTTTGGTTGAAATTGTTATTTCACATTTTCAAGCTTACTCTCTTTATGGACTTGTAAAGTCTGAAACCCAAGCTGCAGAAGTTTGCAAAGAACTAGATATTCCAACTGACTATCCTGCACAGAGTCTGCAAAAGAGCAAGAAAGTGCTCAGATTAAAACTGCCAAGAAGCTTTTTGCAGCAAAGCTGCTGCAGCACTGTACCCTGACCCTAGGAGTGAGTTTGAGGAGACCAACCCCCAGCTTGAAACAGTGCTGGCTGAAATTGAAACAAGATTCAATTTCCTGCAAAAATGTCATATTAACTTTGGATTCCTATTTGATATAAAAAAGGCAGGGACTTCTCAGATTGTGTACCTCAGGACCTGTCTGGGTTGTAAATATTTCAGGAACATAAAACATTGGCAAGGATGCTACCTGATCACCTTTCACCTTTGGATACGCTGCAGTTCACTGTCTCCCGATCACTGTGCCCTGTGTTTCCAAATGCAATCGTTGAATTGCAACTGTTATTGACTCTTCCAGTCTCAAATGCCTCTGGAGAAAGGAGTTTCAGCAAATTAAAACAAATCAAAAACTACCTAAGGTCACAGATGTCACAGGAACGATTGAATGCCTTGGCTGTACTTTCAATTGAGTCACAGGAAGCTGAAACTGTTAACTTTGACAATGTGATCCACAAATTTGTAACTGAGAAATCAGGACGGAAAGCCTTCTGACTGTTAAGTGAAATATTTTCAGTCATTTATATTTGCTTAATCAAATATGTATATGTTGTAATTGATCATCTTACATTTTCATTTAAAAATGACGTTTTCAAAAATATATTTTTGGATTGAGGGTAAAGGTTGGGATTAGGGGTGAGGGGCCCACTAAAGTCTGCTACCGGACCTGTTCTTACCAGTTCTAAGCACTAGACTAGCAATAGTATCACTGCCCCAGCTTTTCTTCTGAAGATCAGTTGGCCCTTTGCTTCAGTGTGGTATGTGTACATATGATACATAAAATGTTGCTGTTGCTTTAATCAGTTTGTTCAAGCTCACCCCAATCGTAACTTCAACAGACCATGAGACCAAACGCAAATGTACCAGAATTTAGAAGTGTATTTGTATATGAAATGTTTCCATGTATATCCAGGATTAACACTAAAAGGAAAGAACCACACAGTTTCTCACCATGTTAAAAGGGCATCCAGTAACAATGTTAATTGCTGTATTAAATGAATAAGGTGGATTTTAGAGCACTGGTTACCACTCCATTAATGCAGTGTGTGTGTGTGTGTGTGTGTGTGTGTGTGTTCGTGTTCTCAATCAATATACATGTACAAGACAAAAGTCATAAGAAGTTACGAACGAGAGGTGACCATTTGGCCCCTCTCGGCTTGTCTTGTTCCAAGAATTGGACACAATATGATCCCACCCTCGGTCAAAATACAACGCTGATAAAGTTATGTTGATTCAAAAGGTCACATGGAATTTATTTTTTATTTTTATTTTTTTAGTATCAACATTTAAGTAATAATAACTTTCTTCTTTTTTTTTTTTTTTTTTTTGCAGATTGGCATTAAAACAGGGACCAAACAGAAAAAATACATCTATTGTCCTGCCAGGGTTTTTAACCTTTACAAAGATCAGGAGATGACACAGGAAATGACATTGGTGTGAATTCCAAGCATCAAAAAGCGGAGATGGCAGAGAGAAAAGGGAAAATAAAATTGGTTGGACAAAATAGTACTATAAATACAGTTGTTGCTTGGACAACATATACAAAATAGGACTGCAAGTGTTGCAGGTGTGCTTTAGCACCTTATTATTGATTTATTTGTATTATTTTTGTTCGCGTGTATTATTACTTGATTTACTTTAATCACAATATGATTTTGTATATTCACTCTGCACTATTATTTATAGAACGTCTGTGTCCAGCTGACACCCCTCCCTCTAGAGCTGTTACAGCCTGTTTGAGTCCAAACTGCTTCGGGACACTGAGAAGAGGGATCCTGGATATTTGTATTGCTTTAAACAATTATTATTTTGTTCATTCTTGCTGCTGTTGATATAGCTGTATTACTTCTATTGCTATAGCCATTGCTAACATTGCTGCTATTGATACAGATATCATTTTGAATAATATTGCTATAGTTACTGTTACCTTTGCTGCTATTGAATTAGACATTACTTTTGTTGTTAATTGCATATGCAAGGATGGAAATATGACTTCTAATGCATAGCAGTTGGTCCATTTCTGGTTTTACCAACTGCAGGCCCTTGTAGAAACTGTACTGAAGAAGCTGGGAAAAAAAAGAAGTCTGCAGGTCAGAAAACTACTGCTATACAATGGGAGTCTTATTCCCCCCCTGCTTATGTGCTTATCCATTTTAATAGTGTGTTTGTGCATATTTAAATTGTATTGCTTTTAATAGTTTTAGAATACATTTAATAAACCTCCTTTTGATAATTACTTTGTCTGGCTTCCTTGTCTGCATTACCAAGATGTTGCTACCCCAGAATCTCCAACTTCTAACTTATCACAGTGACACACACAGCATAAATATAGTTGTTGCTTGGACATATCAAAATACTGTATTGTAAATATATATTTAGTTTACATTTAAATCTATTAGTTACACATGGTTTATTCTTCAACTCCTAATAATAAGCATAATAGTTTAACCAGCTTGGTTGTTGTACAATTATAATTTATTAATTTAAAAGTAAAAACATGTGCTCACACACTACATATAGATTTACAAAAAAAGTACAAATGGAGATTCTACAGAAGTGACTGGAAAGTTCTTGAATTTGCAGTTTGTTTATTTGAAGTCACACAGAGATAGTGATCAAGTGTGAACTCTCAAGTGTTTTCAGATCAAAGGATTCTGGCATTTTCATTTTACAATTCACAAAAGCAGACTGAAAAGTTGTCTTGCAGACTGATTGTCTGACAGGTTATTCCATGTTGGCCAACTGTGTAACTAGATATATAAATAATATGCAATATTATTTTTATATATTATGTTGTTGCTTTTTATATTTTATGTATTTTGTTTAATGTTTTATACTGTAGATAGCTTAATTTGCATTCAAAAATATCCTAATGATAAAAACCCCTGAAAACAGCCTTCTGCAGCTGTATTTTCTTTTACACCTATTCTCGACTGGCCCTCCCGTGACAGGCGGGGATACTGACCACTATACTATCGAGGAGGTTACAATTATTAGTATAAAAACCATTACAGTAATACTTAGCTACTTCCTTTAGGCAGTTGATTGTCAAAATGTAATGTTAAACTTGTATCTCCTCATATTTTAAGAGCAATGTTACTAGACGCAAGATCTATTACAAAGGCGATTTTTTACCCGGAAGTTTGGAGTTCTGGATAGCGGGTCACATGACTACTGTCCCCACCCCCTCTGTTCCAGTTTATTTCAACAATGTTGTTGTGTGAGTTACGAGTTGTGGTCTTTCGAACCCTAGCATTCGCTTGGTGTCTGGTTACCCAGCACATATTCAGGACATTGAAGTCAGAGAGAGCTTGTGGACTGACTGCATTAAAAAAAACGTTGCATGCTTATTTTACTTGCTGAGTAATTACATGCTACTCGCTGATTTAGATGTAACGTTGATGGCATTGTCACTTAGGCCTAGTTATTTGTGTGTGTATAGGGTTATACTTGTTTTAGAGGAGATTTGTATATGCTTATAAATGTCGGAATGCACACTAATAATTTAATCTTTAGTTGTCTTATACTGTATTTTCAATTTCAGACATTTTGCTGCTTGGGTCGGTTTTCAAAATAACTCAATGGAGGTTTTAACACTGGGCATAACTGTAATCCGATATGAATGAGATGCTAAAGTACGGTTTTGAGTTTATGTTTTGTAGATTATTTTTATTATTTTAATGCAACGTCTTTGCATTACATTAGTATTATATGGAAACTCGTTTGAATTGTGTACTTTATTGTTTACAAATTCTTATTGAAATAAATATATTTATGTTTGTAAACTGTACACCTTTTCTCTGAAATATCTATTACCATGCAGTAGTCGTTGCTTTAAAAAAAAAACAAAAAAAAAAAAAAACAGTTGTTTTACTGATAGTCCTGTTTACAAACAATGCAGAATTGCCCATCACATACGGGCATATGAGGCATGTTTCAAAATGCACCCCATTCACATAAAAATAGTTTTTCCAAAGAATGGCTTGCAAATGGGAAAAAAAGAGTAGATTACACGTACATTTTTTGATTAACTGGATATTCCTCTATTTGTCCAACAGGCTTTAGATGACCATGCTTAGATTTAAGTCTGTCTGCAAACCCCCGCCACAATGGTACAGTCAGAAGTTCACTTGGACCACCATATTGCACTGCCTCAACTCCCCAGATACCAGGCACAGATTCTTGTTGGCCTGGTTGCTTTCTTTTGTTTTGGCAATAGCTATGATGGTGACTTTGTCTTTGATGATTCTGAAGCTGTTGTCAATAACAAGGTAAAACAATATTTTTTAATATGTGGCAGCCCTTGAGAGACTACCCTATTTATATTGCACCCCCGAGCAACATCAGTGCATCAGTATATGTATGTTAACACAAGTCACAGTTGATGTTATTTGCTTATTTAAAATTCAGTATGTTAGTCCTCATCATATATAAAGTAATACTACTAAGAGGGTAGGTTTCCATTAATGTGATCTGCCACCTGTAAATACAAGGCTTGAAGTTATTTGTATCCAATACAAGAAGACTGACCTGAGGTCACTTTAGCCAGAGGGGAAATATTGCCAGCAATGAAACCATTAATTGTCTTTGGAAGGGACGTTCCAAAATGCAAGCATTATATTCACTTCAGTACAAGCACTTACTGGAAATATAAAATGACATTGACTAAATGGAAAATTCCTGTTGAAATGAATACTTGAGCTTTACATTACATAATTACACAGCAGTGTGGAGTAGTGGTTAGGGCTCTGGACTCTTGACCGGAGGGTTGTGGGTTCAATCCCAGGTGAAGGACACTGCTGCTTTACCCTTGAGCAAGGTACTTTACCTAGATTGTTCCAGTAAAAACCCAACTGTATAAATGGGTAATTGTATGTAAAAAATAATGTGATATCTTGTAACAATTGTAAGTCGCCCTGGATAAGGGCGTCAGCTAAGAAATAAATAATAATGAAAGTGTAACGTGAGATTGAAATAATGGAACTTAAAACATGTTACATCTGTTAATTTATTAAACGCTGTCAGATATGTAGGCACAGTAAGTCACTTTCTATGCTTACTGTAAGTGATAACTGAGCAAAGCCATTATTTTAGAGCATACATCTATAGAATGTTGCCACTCAAAAACAAAGGAAAATGACTTTTTTGAAAGTCGACATTAACGCTCATGTGCACTTCCAAATTTAAAAAGGTAATATGCTTTTAATGTTTTTAACAAAACTGAACCATTAGTTAACAGCAGCATTTATTTTATAATTTCAGGACCTGAAGCCAGAAACGCCACTGAATAGCATTTGGGGAAATGATTTTTGGGGAAGTAACCTAAGCAGCAATACCAGCCACAAGTCGTACCGACCGCTAACTGTACTTACTTTTAGGTAAAGGTTTTAGTTTATTAAGTCCTATCATATTACCACTATAGGGATCGTCAGTAAAATGAATGCAACCAAACAGAAGCTGCATTTCATATTTTCCCCCAGAACTTTAATTGGTTCATTATTTCAATATGGCAGATATGACACTGTTCCTTTCTGTAGTGTTCCAATTTTTAAATATCTTTTTTAAAGGTGCATAATAAATTAAATGACTCCATAAATCATACCTGAAGTGCACAGAAGGTACAATTTATGGAGTCATTTAATTTATTATACATCTTTAAAAAGATATTTAAAAATTGGAACACTACAGAAAGGACCTGTATAAAATGAGTAACTTGTATTAAATGCCTTCCTTTCAGATAGCATGTTATACTTAATAATGAAAGTACATGATTACCTGAAATCCAGTTATTTCATTAGCTATAAACATTTAAATAGTATTTATTTTGTACTAGTGACTTATGTTGTCTGCTTTGCTCTTTGCTGTGCATCCAGTTCACACAGAAAGTGTAAGTAGAACCCTAAAACACATAGCATGGTGTCCTTCCACTCTGAACCATAGGAGGGGTTTTATTTAAGGCAGTAATGACACATCTTCCACTTTTACTGGATCCAGAAGTTTAAATATACATTAAAGCAAAATGCAGTATGTAGTATGTATGGATTGGGAATAACTAGTTACTTTAAAAAAAAATGCTAATCATTTTAATGCATAATAGTGTTATAAAAAGCCAAAGCTATCCAAAGCTAAGTGTCTGGTAGGAACAGACTGACTTTCAGTAAATAGGACCTCCCCTGGAGTTTTGCATTTTCTTCCTGGATTTGAACAGGTTGTGTTTTTCTTTTTAAAGGTTGCTGGCATTGTCGGCAGAGCAGATCTCTTATCTGCCCTTTTCTTTCAGTTGTCCTTAATCAGCTGTTGTAAAGCTTTTTTATGGAAGTAAGTACAACTTTTAACGTATGTTATATATTTGAATAAATCTTGAAAGACTGCTTTATCTCCACTTGGTTTCTGGACTGCAGAACTGTGACAGAAGGTAGTTCAGCTCTTGAAACTTGTATTTTTCCATGGCTTCTAAGTCTTTGTTTATGGAGTGGAGATATGGCTGAAAGATAGTGATAGATGTTTTTATTACAACTTTTGTGTTCTTAGCATCTTTTTCGTTTAGAATTGGATTCTTTCTGATGTACAGTATATGTAAAGGTTTAGCAGTGAAGCATGAGCATGTCAAAGGTCAGATCCATTGCTATGAAAATATACCATTTAATACAGGTAATAAAGAAGACACGTTTTCAATACCATGGATACTTTTAAGCATTCTATTGTGTGCAGTGGCCATGCTTTGCAAAGAGCAGGGCATCACAGTGTTGGTATGTATATTATTTATATCAGGATATTCTCTGAATAAAAGGTTTAAGCAATCATTTTGAATATAGTAACCATACCTGTCATGGTCCATGTTTTGCAAAAATCTCTTTTTTCTTTTCACTGTCTCATCCACGAGGGTGTAAGTGCTGCAATTGATATTCTTATGATCTGTAAAGTCAACGTCTTAGAACTGAGCCAGAGGCTGCTTCATAAAGGAAAACCATCAGAAGTAAGAGTATTTTATTAAACCTGTGTTGTTATGTGTGTGTATGTATGTATGTATGTATGTACGTGTGTGTGTGTGTGTGTGTGTGTGTGTGTGTGTATATATATATATATATTTTAACAACTAGAAAAGGTAGAATATGCATGTATCATAAATGCCAGTTTTATAGGTTTCATTATTTAAATAGGAATAATAGTAGAGATATGTTACATCATTGCAAATGTGTTCCATCTCCATCCTGCTTTGTTTTCTGCAGAATAATGAATTATTAAAAAGAGGATTCCTCATAAGAATGGGACTTCTAACACTTGGAGGATCAAGCCTGCTGTATATCAGGTGGAGGATCATGGGTACTGGACCCCCTGCCTTTACTGAAGTAGATAACCCAGCCTCCTTTGCAGACAGTATACTTGATCGAGTAAGTGTGCAGGGGGAGGGAGGGGATCTTTGCTTTAAAGTGAAATTATATACCAAAGTATTTTGACATTCAAGGTATCCCAATGACCCAATGGACTTCTTATTCCCATCACTTTTGTTGCATTTCAAACAGCAAATAACCAACAGCCGAGGAAATGCTAGCATGTCCACAGATTGATGGAATTCTGATTGTGAGCGACAGTGGATTTGTTCTGTATGTTTGTATATTTAAAATGTCTGTTCTGTTTCATAAAATAGGACTTGAATGTAGAATGAATGAGTCTCTGTGATGTGATTAGTTAGCATTAGTTTAGACATTTTATACTGATTTCAAAATATAGAATTTTTTTAATCTGGCTGGGGATCAAAACCATAACCTCAGGCATAATGCTAACTAGTTAGGAATTTAGATGCTGCATGTACACTGACAAGATAATATCACAAATTCGTTTTTCGCTGAAATACAACCGTGCCATGGAATAGATATGTTGTCAAAATAGGCTTTAGGCTATTTGAAATTCTGCAGTTTTGCTTTTAGATTTGTGCATTTTCATATTCAGTAACCCACGTTGTCTTTGATTGGCAGACTGTGAACTATAATTACTACTACTCTCTGAATGCATGGCTGCTGCTGTGTCCCTGGTGGCTGTGTTTTGATTGGTCAATGGGCTGTGTACCACTTATTAAATCAGTCAGTGGCTGCAGAATAATCTCGTTGGTGGTTCTCTGGATCTGCTTGATTGGTTTAATAAGCCAGGCTTTATGCTCAGAGGACAACCATAAAAGAAGGTAAGGGATGAGGTTGGTTTTGCAGATATTGCATGTGATGAAGATTGCAGTAGGGGGCCATCTTCATAATGTACCTGAGAGCAAAGGAGGGGGATTATAAATCATTAGAACCCTTTTCTACCAATCAAAGCCCAGTTTCCAGAAGATTTCAGTACATGTCTTAATGTAAACTACTCGTCCCTTTTACGTTACTCTCTCAATGCAAAGTATTAAGAACAAATATATATTATTTCTCTTTTTTTTATAAAATAGAAATGTAGTGCTTTTCCTCTATTTGTCACATAGCACCAATGTAATAACTTTTTTGCATCTTTGAATAATCGCAGCCTTGTGTTTTCTAACAAGTCATTTAAAAGTTGCTTATTTGCTACTCTTTACAGAACGATCACATTTGGACTTGTACGGCTGGTCATCCCCTTTCTTCCTGCAAGCAACTTGTTTTTCCGTGTGGGGTTTGTTATAGCGGAGAGAGTCCTTTACCTTTCAAGCGCAGGATACTGTATAATTGTTACACATGGAATCAGCGGTTTGTGTTACCAGTTCAAGAACTACAAGGTAGCTATATCATTACTGGACTGTATTTCTACTACAGAAACCCAGTATAATAATGATTTTTTCCCCCTTGATTTTACCAATGCTTTTACCCCCCATTTAGAAAGTCCTGTGTGCTGCAGTCCTGGCTCTCTTGTGTGTGAATGTGATTCGCTGCATTCTTCGCAGTAGCCAGTGGAGGTCTGAAGAGCAGCTGTTCAAAAGTGCTCTCTCTGTCTGTCCCCTTAATGCAAAAGTAAGCAGAACATATCCAAATGGCATTGGTTCCAACATTCTTTACCACAAGTTATTTCTCAGCGAGTAGCAGAATCTGGGGATATACAGGGTGGAATAACCTGTCTGCATCACGCAGTTTAGTTTGATTTATTTTATTCACACAATGTATCGTTTAAGACATGGTAATCTAGGGATTTTTCTGATAGTGGTATTTTTGTATTTTGCAGTTGTAGAATACTTGCTGTTTTACTTTTCATATTTGTAAGATCATTATAATCCAGTGAATGTAAAGTTTACAAGAAATTAAATACGGTACCTTTGCTGTGTCCTGTGTTGCTAAACATATTGCTGAATGAAATGTGTAATCACACATCATGGGTCATAAATGAACTGGGCAATACATTAAAAAAAAATAAAAAATCTAAGGATTGCAGTGTATCCAGATAGCACTCCCTTCTGCAACAATGCCATTTTTCTGTTCCCACAATATGCCACTCATTTCAATCAGAACACCAACATTAATGGGGTTTCCATGCAAGTTTTTTTTTTTAACTCGAGACATTTACACGAGAAAAATGTGTCGTGTAAAATGCTTTTTTGGGGGATCCCGAGTGGTGCATCCAGTAAAGGCGCTCCACGTGGAGTACAGGATGCGCTCTACAATCTGGACGTCGCGAGTTCGAGTCCAGGCTATTCCTTTGCCGACCGAGGACGGGAGCTTCCAGGGGGTGGCGCTCAATTGGCCGAGCTGCGTTATCCTCCGACGCTGTAGCTCTTGGGTGGCTACATGGTGAGTCTGCAGTGTAAAAAAAAAAGCGGTCGGCTGATGGCACACGCTTCGGAGGACAGTGTGTGTTCGTCTTCGCCCTCCCGAGTCAGCGCAGGGGTGGTAGCACTGAGCTGAGCTTAAAAAATAATTGGCCATTCTAAATTGGGAGAAAATAATAAAAAATAGTTGGCAACGATTACATTTATAAAAAAAAATGTTTTTAAAAAAAAATGCTTTTTTGGGTTTCCATTCGCTCAGTTTATTTTACTCAAGAAAACTGGGCTTTTCATCTGACGTCGTGCAAATGAATAGGAAAGGTGGGGGTTGATATGTAAATTAACTATGCGTAAAGTACTTGTGCTGTTTTTGAAGTTTACTAGTGACATTTTGTGAAAATGTGGTTTCCATGCGCAGAGAACTGGTACACGAGTGAATATAAGCTGCTGTAATAAAGCAAAATGCCCTGTGCCTGCTTGATTAATAATGTGCTTTACTGCTCTTGACCAAATTGTTTTTCAATTGAGGAAGCTCGTGCTGTCAGAGATGCTCTCCTTTCTTTTAAGTTGTGTTGAATTTGCTGCTGTGTTAAATATTAATGATGCAAACAAATAAAACACAATCAATACGTTCATTTGCAATTTTATTTGGTCAGTTCTGAGAGGGCATGAACAACTTGAATGTTGTTGCGCTGTTTTGGGGGGCGTTCGAGCTGGCTCATGACATCCAGTTCACAAACGATATTTATTAACGTGGAGGGCAGACGCGTGTTGTCTTTGGACATACCTGGGATCAAAAAAAGGACGGGAATTAATTCAGTTAAGCAGCTCACTTGCTCTTCGTGTTTAACTTTAGCATAGTTTTTACAGCAAGGGTATTCTCAAACAGCTGCTTTAATACTATAACAAATGCATAACACAGTTCGTGGTAAGTGGTTTTATACAGAACTGTAAACCCACAAGATATATACAACATGACAGACAAGACACAGCAAAAAAACAATAATAAAAAAAGGCCGCCCGCATTAGCATTAAGGTGAACTACTCCACTACTAACCATAAAATCGCCCATCAGCCACTACTTTCTGCTGTCTTGGAATCCACAGTAACAACTGACCTGCTCCCTTGCACTATTTATAGTTAAGGATAAACTTGCTCATTAACATTTACATGTGAAATGCATGTTTCCATGCGAAACTGGGCGTGGTTTTCCCGTGTGTTTCGTCATTTACACGAGTAAATGAGATTTACCCTATCCCTCTCTTTGGCCGTTTTTTTCGCCCACAAACCTGATTTACCCGAGTAATTCTCCCAAACGTGCACGCGCATTGCCATTTCACGTGTAAACTGACCCGCATGGAAACCCCATGATTGTTGCAGGAGGGAGCATGAACTGGATACACTGCGATGTTTAAATGAAAAAATCACTTTCACCTGGTAAATGTTTCCAAGTAAAAGTTGAAAAGTTATTCTTCAGTTTATTTACCTAGGAATAAAAAAATATCAGGAATATGTTGAAAAAAAATTGCTGCTGATATGGACACCACGGGATACAGCAAAGTAATGTGTTTCTTGTAAACACTGCTATAGCTATAATCTAGAGTTTATCTATGTAAATATTCATGTTGTTTTATACACTACAACCCAGGCTGTCCCAATACTCGTTGGAGACTATATGTGTTTGCACAAATGTTAGATCTGGCGTTATATTTGTCTAAAGGCAATGGTTTACATAAGCCCCACAGAATGTCCACCTGTAATACAGTGTTTTTTACAGGTTCATTACAGTGTTGGCAAAAACCTAGCAGACCAGGGCAATCAAACATCTGCAATCAAATACTACAGGGAAGCTGTGAGGTACACTTCATGAAATATTCAAATGTTTCAGGTTTAATACACAAATCTATATACTTATTGATGGACCATGTATAATTATAAAAGTAGCCTAGAGCATGTCCCTAAAGGATGTTAAGTATTAGTGGTGTTACATATGCATTCGTAACGAAGGGCATGGTTTGGGAATTGCATCTTTTTAATTGTTTTGACATATCCATACCCTGTTCCCTCAGTATATTATGCATTGTATCATTGTACAACCCCCTTAAATGCACATGTTATCATTTAAAACAATTCCTTCTCTGAAAAGACAAATATTATGAACAAAACACATTTTGATATTCATGAAACTGCTCTAGACTGGTGTTTACTGAGAGACATGATTTTGAGCATGTATTTTATTCATAAAAACACAGACACTGTAGGGCCCAATGTGTCATAACATCATTGGTTTCTGCTGAAACAATGTTCTTATCCTTTTTATTTTGAACTAAAAACATCTCCCCCTTTAGGTTAAATCCTCAATATGTTCATGCCATGAACAATCTCGGAAACATCTTAAAAGAAAGGAATGAGTTGCTTGAAGCTGAGCAATTGCTCTCCAGAGCTGTGCAAATACAGTAGGTGGCAATTATTTTTAACTAAACTGCAAAAGTGTATTTTTTTCATTACTAATTTTAATAGTTCTTATTACAAGATGCATGTAGACTTGATGGATAGTGGTTTGTGATTGATCAGTGTAGGAAGGAAAATCAAAAGTTGTATTTCATGATCTCAGATTCATTGTACTTTTTTTGTCAAAGGCCTGACTTTGCTGCTGCCTGGATGAATTTGGGAATTGTACAAAACAGCTTTAAAAAGTTTGAGGAAGCTGAAAACAGCTACTGGAATGCGATTAAATTCAGAAAAAAATATCCTGACTGCTACTACAATCTTGGGCACCTAGTAAGTAGAGTATGCCTAGATAGGAAAAAAAGAAGTTTATGGACATACTTTTTTTTATCTTTTCAACTCAATCACTTGTTTAGTACCTAAAATTCTGTTTTTACACTTACATTATACTAGTTAACTAATTAATAATATGTTAAGTCTGGCAATTATCCTGTATATCTTTTTATTGTATTGTCACTATAAAAGAGTATGTTTTCAGTATGCAGACTTGAATCAGCATGTGGATGCTCTCAATGCTTGGAGAAATGCAACAGTTCTGAAACCTGATCAGTCTGGCTTGGAACAACATGGTTATACTCTTAGATAATACAGGTACCATGCATGTTACAATACAGTTTTAACACTGGTAAAGGCACTAGCTGACACAAAATTGGTATGATTACCTAATGTCTTGTACAACAGAAATGGAATATGTACCACTGGCTTAGTAGTAAAACACCTTCTTGGTAAAGCGGCTACTTATGAGTAAAATTAGTTACACTGCCTCCTACAGTTCATGTACTGTAGAATGCCATGCACTGTCTACTATGGCCCCTTCTTTGTAATTAACTGATTAACCTTTTTCACAAATGCTTGGGGGAATTCTAATCGAAATGACTTCCATTCACAGTTATAGCCAGAAACACCACATTACAAATATCAAAACTTTTCTCTTTTTTTTTTCTTCTTCCTGTTATTATTTTACATTTCTGTGAAGGTGGTACATTCTGATTTTGTAAGACAAGATGCAAACAGTGAAGGTCATTAGACTGTGGAGGCAAGAATCAGTAATGCTTGAAATTTATGTATTAAAAGCTTTGAATGTAGTTTTAAAGGGAATCTTCCCTGCAGTGTGGCGAATGGCATGATTCTGACGCAGCAGTGTTTACTTTCCAAAACATTACCAGGGCAGGCCCATTGTCCCCGGAGTGACTTAGCATTATCCTTATTACACAGTCTGTCTTGGCAACGGAAGTTGTTTTTCCACCTGGATTTTCACCCTTCTGTGTATTTATTTTACAGACACTTCTCTAAATCAATTAGGAGGCAGCAACTAAGAATTATTTTGCCAAGGCCCATCCTAACAAAACAAAGCTGAACAAGCAATATATTAATTGCCATGAAACAAAACTAACCATCTGCGTTCAGAAATCTAATGGGCGTAGTCTCTCTAATGTTTTTTTTTTTGTTTTTGCTTTTTTTAACGCTTTTTGCCTGTGTAGAAGCTATTTGCAGTTCCTGAATAAGTTATCAGTATGTCAGAGGCGCCATGTGGATACCAGAAGCAGACCTGTGTTTAAATTATCGATTACATTTGCAAGTTTCTGTTGTTGCTAGAGTAGCAGAAGCATGCATATCTGGCTCCCAGTGAAGAGGTGGAAAGCAGGTTTCAAGCAAACTAAAAGTCTGGTGTTCTTTGTGATAAAACATTCACAGAAGAAACGATGTGAGAATGTACAGTAGTATATCAGACATCAAAGAGTTATATTCAATAGAACCTGATTGCAGGACACTTTTAAATTAGTTATGCTTTTGATTGTAGCAGTGTGATATGCTGGGGGGTGGTTGGTTCCGTGGTACTACACATTTTTGACATTCAGATCAATAAATCAGCAACCCGTGTTCTGGGCTCTAATTAGGAAACTAAACCATTCTTCCATGTGTAGTGAAGAACACTTCTAGTCTGCACCCATAAGGTGTGAATTCCATACTGTTTTACATTTTATTGTGGTTAGAATGTGTTTGTGAGTTACTGCCTGAGCTAGAAGACTCATTGTACATCATTAGAATCTTATTATGAGTTTAGGTACATTAATGAAATGTTGTATGTAAACTTGTTACAAGAATGAATTCCATGATTAGCTGAGACATCGAAGGCATGTATTCTATATGTGTATATCATGGGAACTATTTATTATTTTTTTATTCTCATGAAGGTAACTTAGCCCAAGCTGAGATGATTGGCAAGGAATCCTTAAAACTACTTCCTAAGGATCACACCATCATGTTTTCCTTAGCCAACGTGCTTGTGAAATTGCTGAAATACAAGGTATTGTGTATAAACTAGATTACAGTATTCTGATATCTAAATATCCTAAAAAAATAATAATATTAACTGTGCCCAAGACCTTATGTAACTTAAATCATATATGGTATTATTATTTGTAGTGAATCTTTGGTTTACATTAGTTGCATTAGTGATTGAGCAACATTATCTTCATTGTCAAGTTGTATTTAAAACAAACTAAATATTGATAGGGTAAAGACTACATCGCCCATTTATAAAAGCATGGATATAAATTCCTTGTGTTGTGTTTTAACACTGTTAGGAGCACTGAAACGTGTGACGAATACATAATAACACATGTTTTTTTTGGGGTTTTTTTTGGGGGGGGGGTGTATTAAAGAGTCTGAAGGCTTGTTTCTTACTGCACTGAAAATCAACACCCATATAGCCAGTTACCATGGCAATTTAGGTAAGCCCATTCTTTAGCCATGCCACTATGTTAGTAAATTAATACATTGTTTTGCTTTTCCTAATTGTCTAGGCAGTGTTTGTGCATTTGCAAGCTTTTGGTATGTAAATCAGTCATGTTAAAGTGGTTGTAGTGGATAACTACACTCTCCAGGTAAAAACAAGGAAACGCCCAACTGAAGAAAGAAAAATGTCTTCACAAATATCTTTTTATGGTATGAAGTGAATATTGAACAGAGGATTTATTTGAGAAGTTAACATGTTTTGCTATGAAATACACACTGCTTTGACTGTTTGTATTACTTTCTGTGTGGCTGGTATAGTATTGGATTGCTGTCAGATATATGGCCAAAAGTAACCCTCTTATGATGTTACAGCTGTGCTCTACCATCGCTGGGGAAAACTTGACTTGGCCAAGAAACACTATGAGCTCTCTTTAAAACTTGACCCTATGGCACCAGGGACCAAAGAGAACTACAACATGCTAAGACGCAAACTGGAACAGCTGCAGAAGGGCACTGCTTGATAACACAATACCACACAACTAATGCATGAGGCAAATACTTCATTTTTTTTTTACTGTCTATAAAGTTGTCATTCTTAAAGAGAACAGTAAAAGAAAAAAATGACACTTGAAATGATGTCCATGATGAATGACAATAAAAACAGGAACAAACCTCCCTACATTGTCTCTATTTGTAGCTACTATTAACAATCCACACAAGCCACAAATGCCTTCATTTCATTAATGAGGTTATAAAGTTTGTTGGGGAGAGAAACAAATCATTTTCACCATGTATTGCACACAGATAAAAATTGTAAGAAATTAATTAGGATGTTCTTTAAATCTTGAGAGTTTAAAATTATTTATTTTAGGGGTTAACAATGAGGAACAGGAATTCTCTGGTTTTGGCTATTGTAATTCGCCATCTAAGCCACACTAATAGCTAACTCACTGGCCAATATGGCACAAGCCAGTGTTTAGAACATTATGTCTGATCAAAACAAAAAATCCATGAAATGTATCAAAACTTAAGCACATCCATATTGATAAAGTATTGTACTATTTCTTGTTATTAAACACAAGCACAATTTGATCGACAACTTGGTTATGCACCTGTGGTATCAGTGATTTATTTATTGGACTTATTTTCAACAGTATAAGGATGACCTTTCAGAGGTAACCTCTCATTTACAGAAGTAGCATGCTGGGTCACAGTGTGGAACTCCATGTGATGGCTGACTGCCACATACATTATTGATTCTGCCGAAGTGTACACAATTATTATTGCTTTTATTTTAAGAATTTGTGAAAAAGAGCGTACGTTTTCTTATGTGCTGTCTAAGGAAAAATAAAATTTCGAGATATTATTTATTTATTTATTTTTTACAGTACAGTCTGTTATAAAACATGTATTTTATTTTTGTACATGTGTTTGGTGTTAATTTGGGTTTTGTAGGCTGCACATGTTCTAAACAGGTGCTTTAAAAGAATATATGTGATCTTATATTTAACATCATGTAATCAAATAAACTGCAAAATGATATCACAAAAGTATACTTGAAGCCACAATAGTACTACGGTATTTCATTTTAGATTTCAGACAAAAAGTGAGTCTACTAAAAGTTATCACATCTCCTTCTCATTGTTTATCATCACTGGAGTCATATGGCTGCCATTTCATCTATCAACGACATTTTGATATGTCAATTTTTTCAATTTGTCAGTTTTTCGTTCAGTATATGGAAAACTACAATGCAGTATGCAAATCAATTTTAACGTAACATTATTCAGCTGGTTTCATACGACTTTATGAAGCAAAATTAGTTAATTATATAGGGTGATGCAAAACCTTTGGTGGTAGATGTACTTTAAGGGAACGGGCCAGTTATCCGCAAAATCAATTGACATTTATCCAGAGATTGCAAATTAAATTGTAATGAAACTTGCGAAAGGCATTCTTTTGCAGCAATTATTGCTAGTATAAAAAAACAAAAACGGGGGGGGGGGGGGGGTATATGGAGATTGTCTCTGTACAAATTCCAATTATGATGACACTAGTTTTAACATGTTAATTAATAACATCTTGGTGCTTATATGGGGCCTCTATACAGTATGAAAAACAAACAGGGTGCACTCAGTGGAACAGTTACAACAGTTGTCTAGGCTTGGCACCTTGAGGGAGGGTAGTATATTAGTATTTAACTTACAATGAAAGAAGCATCAATTGGATTTTCCAGCTGTACGATATAATAAATACAATGTTAAATCCAATGATACGGGATTGTTTAGAGAAAACGCTAGTGTTAAATACTGTAACATGTAAGCGTCAGGCTAAACTATTTTGTCCAAACGCACTATCTGTACTGTTTGTGTAGGTAGGATGCCGATTAAGTTATTCATTTAAAAAGGGGCAGAGTTCAGTGTAGGCGTAGAGAAGATTAACATTGTAAGTAGCCTACACTGAAGAGGGGGAGACCGTTTTTATGGTGAGTTTAAATATAGGGATACTATAAAACATAGGTAAATATACAGTAAACTGGTTTGTTTACATTAAAGCGTGCAGACCAGGCGTCTCCGTTTCGATTTTGCTTTCTGGAATGCACTGTATGATTTAAATAAGTAATTCATAATGTATGTACGATGCGACAGACACCCCAGAAAATGTAAATATGATGCCCTGTGGAAAATGTTCCCTAACGTACCATTAAGAAGATTGTTTCTGTTAATAAATGGCATGCATTCAATACATTATTGTACAGGTATATTTTGAATAGCTTAGTATATCAGTTCCTGGCAGTGTATATCGGTCAATGTAGGTAGATCAGATGATTCGTTTTTACAATCCGACTGCTAGCCTTTACACAAATAACCTCGACCTTACTAGTACTGCCGAAACTCCTGAGTAAAGTTTATATTGATATCATTTTCACAGTTGAGTACCAGTGCTGTGTTGTCAAAGTAAAAAATACAGTTTTCTGTCACATTAATTTGTCGGCATTCACTAATTTTGTATTTATTTACTTAATCTATTTCATCACATGTCACCTACCCTCCTCTAACGCACCACACCACAGATATAGGTACTGTAACTAAAAAAATAAATAAACTAAAAACGTTTTCTTTATAACTGCTGTAGATTGAGACAGTGCTTATCTAGGGGTTTGGGATCAGTATGCATTAAGCATATTTCACTAGTAGGTGGATAGCAGGCTCATGTTATTGGTTATCATGCCTGCGTTTGTTTTTCCAAATTAATATTTCAGTTTCTGAGTGAAGGGTTGCTGAGGGGAGATTGTGGCCTCTAATTTCAAAGGAGTCTTCATTCCAATGGAGCCTCTGTAGTTAATATAAGAAAGGTGTTTGCTGAGGAGAGGAAGGGGTCACCCTGAGCAGGAAGCCCTGGTCTGTGGTAGAAAAGAAAACAGCAAGCAACAGAATAAAAGCATCAAAGAGCTAGCAGGATGCTGTCCCTGGAGTCATCCTTGGCACACTGGCTCTTCTTGAAAGTTACTACTGAGTGAGGAGTGACCTCAGGACAAACTTCAGTCAAATAGTCTGCTCTTAGGTTTAAAGTTCAGTGCATTTTTATTTTTTCACCTGCTTCCTACAGCTTTCAGGAAACTTTTGAAGAATGAGACTCTGTAACTGTATCTTGCAAAAGAGCCAACACCAAACCCTACACGTACAGTAAAATTCACAGTAAAGTATGGAATAGAAGAATGTGTGTGTTCATTGGATGATAAATGGTTAAAGGATCAGTTTTTAGAGTTACATTTTAGCAAAGCCAGTACTTTGTCATCTGATAAGGTGTTATTTATTTATTTATTTATTAAGCAGCTAAGATGATTATGACAATCATAGGTATGAAATTACATTGCAAACTCACAATAGTGTGTTTTGTTCTACTTTAGTGTGCATAGTTTTTTTTTTTAATAATCCCTATAAGCGATGCCTTTGTTTCATTGTCAATCCACCGCTGCCTCTGTTTAAACAGATAATCTCATCAACTATTTCACATGTTGACTTCCTTGTTTTTTGTGGTATGGAATCACCTCGGGACAAATCTAACAGTGCACTTTACTTTGACCAGTAACCACAGATGGCTGCTAGATTGTGGTCATGTGACCTTACGCTGTGAAATATTGACTTTATACTTGGTGCACAACTGTATTCTATGATTCTTTCAATTTTGATTGTGGGTATCATACAATAATAATGAACTATTTTGTGGCAGTAGTCTGACACTGTGTCAAAGCCTCATTTGAGGAAGGGACTTCATAATCAAGGATTATATTTAGGATGTATGCTAAATGTGCTGTCGACCATGATACTGATCACAGAGGTCACACGATTTCAGTTTTGGGGGCATAAAATCGGTAGGTACACAATTGCATTTTGTTGTGATTCTTTCATTCAAGTTACATAACTGGCATTCAGGATGCTTTGTTTTTGTTCACAAAAAAAGCCAATTTTTAGTTTAGGTTGAGCCATCTAGTTAATATTATTTAAAAACAAGTTCCTAATTCATTGTAAACATGCTCAGTCATTACTAGGCTTCCTTCCACCCCCTGATGCTTTTACAGTATATAGAAATCATTTTGCCTTGAGGGTTTTTTTGAGTGTGCCATATTTACTGGCAGCTTAGGCAAAGCAAAGAAGTAAGCTGTCAAAAATAAATTGCCCATTACACTATTTTCTATTTTATTTAAACAATTTAAAAAGTCTCTGCATTCTACTCAATACTGTTGAACAAGTTTCTTGCTGCAGCAGTTTTGATTAATGGCATGACACAGAAGTAAGCAGTTGTAAAACACTTGTCAGAAGAAACGGATGAAAACCCCACACAAACTACTGTTAGTAATACTTAAAGAGCAACTGAATAATAAACTGAATATCAAATGACCTGTATGGAACAACCACATTAAAAATGCCAATATTTGTAATCGGTATATTTCTTACCAAATTCCCAATATATAATGTTTATTTTTTGTTTTATACAGCGCTCTAATATAGGTACACTTACTGTAGTGCTTGTCTTTTAATAGCATAGTAATAGAACAGTGCTATACTGAGGCTTCGTACAGATGCATTCATTGACCATTAGGTGGCTAAATAATACCACACATACAGTATTCGAGATTTAGAACCAGAAATGTTGATTCTCTAAGACATTCTCGTCCCAACATAATACATACAAACGTATTAAAGATGAACTGAGTCTTCAGTTAATGTACTCAATAGAGTTCTCTCAAGACAGCTTGTCAATGTAATCTTTAATTATGTTTTTTATTGATTTTATTTCTATTTAAAAACACTGTACACTTTTTATATTGATCACAAGGCTATGCTTTGACATTTCATAGTTGTTCATTCTTTATAATGCAAGCCTTTTTATCTGAGTCAGTTAACCATAATGTAATTTCACTTGCAAAGTGATTCTCTTAATGAGGGGGGAACACAGCAGTGCCTCTTAACTATGACTCCAGAGGATGTTATAACTAGGGGGCACTAAGAAATAACTGCATTTTTAATACATTATTGTATTTGCAATGCAAATGTAGTTCCATGTCTTACGGCCAGGCAATGTTTTTTTTAGCATTCCACATTGCTTTGAAGAAAGAGATGTATTCAGATGAGCAGCTGCAGTATGTACACCTGTAAAGTTTTAACTCTAGGCTGGTAGTTCATGCACAATGGTTTACCTAGGGAGCAGGGATGTCATTATACACAGGCTGGCTGAGCTGCTGTAACCCTCTGATTCAGTTAGAACACTAGTACTGTTTTAATACTTTCTCTGCTTTTTTATGATTTAGTTGGATGAAGTGTATGCTTTAATATTTACAGACAGCTGTGTGGGCAACAGCAAACTATTAGCTGTAGTGTGAGTGATGTTTCATTTATATTGACAGAGAATTTCAATCAACTCTATTTAACCAGTAAAAAACAAAAGGTTCTAATTTTAAAGAACGTCATGATGATTGTCCCCTCCCCCTCCCCGGAGCGGTGCTCAGCCAATTGTGTGCTGCCCCCTGGGAATTCCCCTCCTCGGTCAGCAATGGAATAGCCTGGACTTGAACCGGTGACATCTAGGCTATAGGGCGCATCCTGCACTCCACGTGGAGTGCTTTACCAGATACGCCACTCAGTAGCCCCATCATCACTAGAATTGTAATAATGAATTAGTACCTTAAGTACTAAAATCATGTATATTAACGAATCAATGAAGAGAGCAGGTTTAG
The DNA here is from genome assembly GCF_902713425.1 of Acipenser ruthenus. NCBI lineage: Eukaryota > Metazoa > Chordata > Actinopteri > Acipenseriformes > Acipenseridae > Acipenser > Acipenser ruthenus. Next base: position 44,262,207 of record NC_081196.1, on the reverse strand, counting down.
CCTTGAACAACTGGCTCACTGTGTAGACATTTTAAGGGACTTTAGACCATTTATTTTAAACATATTAACTTTGACAAGCTGCGACTTGGTCTGCGGAGCAGTGCACACTAGAGCAGTAATCCCATAATGTGTATTAATTGCATGGTTTAATCGTTAATTATGACCCTTTTCACTTGGTCAGCTGCAGCCTAGGTACTTTTTGAGGAGTAAATTGCCTTGCTTTGTAGGAACAACTTATTTTATTTTAGAATATTGCAGGAAAAGATTCTAAGTGTAGATTGCTCATTTTTGTTTCTAATTTAGGGGTAGAATGTGGGAAATGTCAAAAAAGTACAGCTGATATATTATGATTGTTTGTAAGCTTGAATTGATTATTCTCTGAGGAAAAAGAAAGCAGTTTTAATAGATTCTAATGCAATGGTCAGGGAAATACAATAAAGTAGTACCCCTCCTACCACCATTTTGCTAATAATAATTTAAAAAATAAATAAATAAAAGAAACCAAGGAAATTTGGAACTAAAAGCAATTTAACATAATGCAGGAAAATCTCTAGGATAGTAACAACTTGCATATCATTACAGCTGATACTTTTACAGGAAATACTGATCCCAGTCTGTTGGGGACAACCTTCATAGGTTGGGTTCCCTGATCTACAATAGAGATTTATCCCAAAACACAATGAAAAGGTAATGTACTGTAAGCAAAATCTTATAAATTTAATTCATAAATAATTCTCTGTCGTTTGGTTATCATAAAAAGTGGGTAGAGCCATGACTAAGATTATACAGTATATTGAGCAAATAAAGCGCACTTCATATATTATCTTATTTTTTTCTTTGGTTTACATTTAACATTTTTACATTTTTTTTTTTTTCCCCCCATTACAGAGTAGCTTCAGACCAGTAATTAAAATGACTCAAGTCTTTGTGTACGGGACCCTTAAAAAAGGACAACCAAACTACTTCAGGATGATGGGTAGCACCAATGGGAAAGCTGAATACTGCGGCAAGGCGCACATGGTAGAGAAGTATCCCTTGGTGATAGCAGGCCCATACAACATCCCGTTCCTGCTGAATGTACCGGGATCTGGGCACCAGGTTAAGGGAGAGATCTATTCTGTTGATAACCAGATGCTGCAATTTGAAGGCTGTCCACACATGTACCAGCGCACTCTGGTGAAGCTCCAGGTAGAAGACTGGGAAAGTAAAAGTAGTTCACCAGAAGCCACACCAGCTGCTAACAGCATTGTAGAAGCCTTTGTGTACAACAGTACTACCTACCAACCTGAATGGCTTAACCTCCCTTATCATGACAAATATGATGCCTATGGGGAGCATGGATTACATTATACTGAACGTGAAGCTAGAGATTAACACTGGAAAAGCTTATTAAAGGGATTATCTTAATTGCAGATGATTTTTCTAATAGAATTTTAAAAGAAACTTTCTTGTCACACTCCACGTAGAAGAATCAGTAAGGCTGTGAAAGCATATATAGCAAGCACTGTTAACATGCAGTTTTTTTTGCTGTTTTTTTACTAGTAGTGTGTACCAATGAAAATCTCTGGAATTGTGATTTGAATGCTAGCGCTTTCTAAATGTTCACAAAAGGAATAGAGTTGTTACCTGTAGAACACTGCATTAAATAACTTGCTTATACTTGTCAGAAATCAGTGCCTTGTTATGGAGAATAAAAAATAAAAATCACACAATACACTTTGTAATTTATTTATTTGAATGAAATAAAAAGAAGTTGTTATAAAATCGATAATCAGCTGTACTGCTGTAGTTCTAGATCTGCTACTCCTTGCTGTTGTGGTGATGGTAAGAGGTAGTTAGAATGAAGCATGAAATTAAGTTCACATTATTTTATGCCCCCCTAGTAAAGAAATAAAATCTCAGCACTCTTTAAGGGCTCTGTACAGTTACAAAGTAAAGTGTGTTCACCTGTAAAAAAAAAAAACCAAAAATCACTTAATATCAAAGAAGAAATAAAAGCCATACATTTTAATGTACTATACATTCCTCTGTTTCTGGGGGACACAGACATTAATGTCTTCCTCTTAGGTACAGAGTATATATATATATATATATATATATATATATATATATATATATATATAGATATATATATATATAGATATATATATATATATATTTTTTTTAATTAAACATGGACAATAAGGGAATGTTTTAATTTTACAGTATGTAGCTTTATGTTTGATTTAAATCTGGAAACTGTAGTGCATTTAAATGTCCCAAATACATCCTCCCAAGATTTTGTTTGAAAAATGCATATATTTATTTATTCCAATTCAACAAGTACATCTCATGCAGGTATATCATTGAAGAATTTGTTTATTTCTGCATATAAATGGTCAATTAACAAAATAATCATTAATGAGCTTACAGTAATGCACAACTGAGGATAAATACATGAAGTCGATTAGAAAGACACTTGGTTATTCCTGAGATTTACCGGTAAATGTCCGAAGTAAAGCGTTCTCATGTAAATGTTGAGATTTGCCAATATTCAAACGTTTACCATATATTTCTTATTCGATTAGGCATTTATCGACGGTAATCGATGCATTTACTTTCTTCTATATGTCGCATTGTCTAATTTTAGCTGTTCTAATACTCCAAACTTTACATTTATGTCATGTCCTTGACTGGTGAAGTGCTGTACTGTTGGTTCATTCATTTTTTTATTTCTAATTAATGAAAGGTGGTTCTGAATTCTTTTATATAAAGTTTTCCTCCAACGTATTTTATTTAATCACATTTTTCACACAGTTTTTAGTGGATATTTGTTGTTCTTATGTTTCATTTTTTTTTTTTTTTTTTACTTTTGTCCATGTATTTACACACTTTACATGTACTAGTGCAAGTATTTGTAGAACCTATTCTGTCAATTCTTGTTTTATGTTTATTGTGAACTAAAATATCACCTAAATTAGCTTCTCTTTTGAATGCTACAGCTGGGGCCTTAAATACTTTTTTCCAATTTTCTGAATTATGTAGAATCTGCAAGTGTTTCCAAACTATCTTAGAAATATTAGGCAATCATTGTTTTTCCCATTTCCCCATGTATGTACTGACAAAATGCATTCCTAATTTAGATCCTATTGCTGTACCATCATTTTGTTTGTAATTCTTATCAACAAATGTAAAATAACTGTTTTCTAAAAGTATGTTGATCATGTTCAGCACTTCTGCTGTTGGTATTGATTTATCTAGTCTATTATCTAGTGCTTTTTGACAAGCTTCTAAAGTTTCTTTACGAGGGACACTTGGATACAAGGATTTTACATCCATGTAAAATAAAATTGTATTCTCTGGAAGGTTGTGCTTTAGTGAGTCTTTTTAAGTCTTTTTAAAAAATGTGTTGTATCCTTAACATAGCTTGTTATTTTCTCAACATGTGACCTAAATTGTTTTTCTGCTATTTCAGCGATTATGTGTGTTGGATTATCAATCGTGCTGACTATCATTCACATAGGGTGATTTTCTTTGTGCATTTTAGGATTTCCTCTTGCTAGGCCTGTTCTTGCATTATGTGGCTGCATGTATTTTTTTAATTCTTTTGATATAATTCCTTTATTGTATAGTCTCTCCGCAGTTTCCTTAACCTCTTACCAATTTATTGATCTTATTGCTTTTAACTTCTTCATATGTATCCATATTATTTAATTCACATTCTACAGATTTCATATAGTCATCTGTGTTCATTATCACTATTCCTGAACCTTTATCTGCTGGTCTTATACTTGTATCATCATCATCATTTAACAACTCAGTCATAACTTGTTCTTCAATATTGGTTAAATTAAGTTTACATTTTGTCTTTAGTCCTACTATAATATAAAATCAAGTAATTAGAAATACTGTACTGTATGTGCACGTGACTAGAAGCTACTTGATTGTAATAACTAAATACATAATTACATTGTGTACATTGTATAAATCAGAATTCTTCCATGTTAAAATACCATTAGCACACCCATAAGAAATACCTTGGCAGCTTTGGCAGCAGTCATACTATTCTGCATTTTCATTGCTTCAATCACACAGATTTCTTGTCCCTCTGCCACCTGCAGTATAAGCAAACAATCAAAAGGTTCAAGAATTATTAATGGTTTTTACAAAAGTTCTCTGTAATTCAACACCTTAACATTATATTAAATGGAATGTGCCTTTGGGAGATGGCCCAAACACCACTTGTGTCTTGAACATTACTGATCTAAAGAATAAAATGCTTTTCACTGGGACTTCACCCTACATTGGTTTTAAGTTCCAGCAATGAATAATACAGCTTGTAATCCATACTCCATCTTGAACTTGACCACAGTGGGAAATGGGGACAGCCTACCTTGCTCTACATTAAACAAATTAACAAGCTACATGAATCTGAATAAAAAGGAACCTTAGGAGGCCAGTTTAATTTCTGTCCAATTAGAAAGCTTACTAAGTAGTACTTTAGACACTATAATAATACCTCCCCTTAACTTCTGAGTATATTTTATGTATGTTCTGCACCTCAGCCCATTTGAGATACTGGTTACTTGAACTGCACAAAGCAAATACTGTTACTTGATTTACATCAGTTACACATTCTTGTTGTATTGCACAATGAACCACTGGATCCTATTTTACTAATGGTTTCATAAGTCACCTGATAAACACTTAACGATTATGACAAGATGTCTTCAGTGTTAGTCTTATAAAATGGTTACAAGCCCTTTAAGTCTCTTTGATAAAACTAATCGGCTCTGATGTACTTCTCCACCCAGAATCTAATTGATGTCAATTTTGAAGATTTAAAAATCAGTATCTTTCATCCAGCTTACTGCATCCTCTTCTTTGACATGGGGTCAGGGTTCACATTCGCATCTGATTATCAAACTGGCACTCATTAGGCAGCAGCTTGCTTGACACCAAAACGAGTTAGCTTGAAGGAAAACTTGGCCCATTTAATCCACAGATCTTGGCATTTTAAGGAGGCCTGACTGTCACACGCTATTTTGCCACATTCTGCAGACTTTCAAACATCTTCGACCGATGATTAATTGTGAGTGATGGGAAATAAAAATTCAGCGAAGCCAGCTGCTTGCCATGGTCAGCAAAATGATTATCATGGATATACGCTGCCAATTTTTCAGTTTTACTGGCAAGTCTTCGAAATGCAATTAAATCAAGTTATAAATAATATGGCAAATCTATCAAACTCCATTTATTTTCAGAGTGAATGCATTCCCTTGAGAATATGTTTTTTCTTAAAATCTTTAAGGGGATTGGTGCTATGCAATTCTAATGACTTCAAAGTATCCCTCTGCATACAATTAAAAGACGGATCTTTCCACACAAAAGACTTTTTTATGATGAACATAACTGAATCTCAGTCCACAAAGTCTTGAACATTCAAACATATTCACACACCAAATTTGTCAAGTGCATATGCATATATATATATATATATATATATATATATATATATATATATATATATATATATATATATATATATTCATTGCAGATGACATGCAACAGCTGACTTATAACCGGAATATCTTCACACATCAGTCCTTTGGATGGAGGAAAAATACAAACAAACAGTTTCAGACTCCTCTGACCTGTTTCATATAAACAAACTGAATCGAGCTTGATTTTACAGAAGGTACGCTGCATTGAAATGGGAATTTATTAGCCGGCACCAGTTAATGTGCCCATTATTCATTTCTGTTAAGCATGAACAATGATTTAAAGGTCTGAAATTGCAGATGCAAAGCCTGACTGCACAGTGCCCAACTTCTTAATTTCATCCTTTGAAGAGGCAAAATAGGGTGATACAGTTACTGGACAAGGTTTACAGTAACAGCTGTGGTCTTCCCACAAGGGGGTGGGCACTTCACTGGGCTGTGGTCTGCTTGGAACAGATGGATAAATACATCAGCGCTCCCTTAGCTGTTACTGTAAAATATCTACCTTCCCGAGCAGAAAGGAATAAGCTTTGTGTTTCGATTGCAATGAGCGAGGTATTCTTGTACAGTAAATAGTGATCTATGCCTATAAACGCCGGGCACAAAGGGAACACTATACATCAAGAGGTGGTGGTGTTATTTTATTTATTTATTTATTTATTTATTTATTTTATTTATTTATTTATTTTTATTTATTTATGCTCATCTCCAGAACTGTGAAGGCTGCATAGGAAACAGTGCCAGTGGCATATGGCTTTCCACAGTGCTAAACATTCATACAAAAGACAGGTTCATCAGTCATTGGAGTATCCGGATGAAAAATATTAGGGCCTGATGGATGGTATTTAGAGCTTACCTGCTGCTAGTACATTACACGAGAAACACAGGTTTCGAAGCCCACATGACATGAGAAACTGCAGACCGTGAAACACAACACTTGCAAGCTCGCATCATGTGCGCCAGGTTACACCACATAATAAATAAGCTATTTAAACCCTCTGTAAGGAACCCTGGGTCAGGCCTGCACAGGCCAATTAATGCACAGCATCTGCTGCATAGAGGCAGCACATGAAGAACTTCCGAATGATTTAGGCAATTAAAGGAAAACCGTTTCCTGCCTGTTCAAATGTTTCATTGCTAGAGTAAGCACCAAATTGTTCTGTAGATTAGAACAAATTAAGTCATTCTTTGGGAATCTTTATTTATTTCTATGGCAAAGTCCTTCCTTTGTTCTTTCTTTGGTCCAGTGTTTTTCTGCCAAATTTAACAGAAGGCTCTGAGGGGTGACAGAGGTCCACCACAGTATCACCTTCTGCCGCAGTGTAGCTACCCAAGAAGGAGAATCATTCTGAACCCTGCTGATTGCTCTACAAAGTGAAAATCCTTTAATTAGGCTATTTATTCTCTTTTAATAAACCTGGGTGAAATTTGCCTTAAAAAATACAATAACTAAGCAATTAGGCACACACCTGGTGCCAAGCTCAATTCAATGTCTATTTTTATTCACATGAAAAATATTTTTACCATAATACTCATGTGTACAGGTGTTTGTATTTCAAACCATTTAAGAAAATGAAGATCTCAGCATTTGGTTTAGTTGTTAGAAAAATAAAAATAAATGCCTTTGCAATATTTAAATGTACTTTAGTCTCAATCTGGTAAAAGGCTGATTTAAAGAGAAATTAAACCGAGGTAAAATGCTAGGTAGTTTACCTTGAACAAACCTTAACCAGCTTGTAAATTAACATTTTCATGTAACTTCATCAAAGCTGCAATGAGACAAGCCTCTCACTAACATGTCTCTGTTTTTTTTTTTTTTTTTTTTTTTAATAGGGTTTGAGATTCTGTTAAAAACAAATATGAAAAATTACAGTTTAACACTGTATAAATTAGCACTGCAATACTTGATATCTCCTGTAGGGGCTGTCGAGTCTGTACATCTAAAGTTACTATTTATTTTCTGGAATTGTTTTTCCAAATAAAAATTAACCCACAGCAAGAAATATGTTTCAGGATCTGTTTTGTGTTATTGAGATGCATACAGTGCTATGCTTGTATTTCAATCTACACAGAATGTACTGTATCTTATTTGTGTAACTTATTTGGCTTCACCAGCTCCACCAAGATGTAACATCTTGATTCTAGCAGAGTGTAACACAATCCCTGAGAGTTACACAGGCTGATGAGACAACAAACAAAACAACCACACATGAGACAACAAAGAGACAAACAATACCTCTCCTTACAGTAACTAATGGGGACATATTTTTCAATAGAGCAAGCCTCTTTTAAATGCAATCTGTCTGACAGTAGCTGGGATAAAAACCAAAGATCTCTTGACTAATCCTTTGCCCTTTTTATGGAATACTGTCCCTGTTCCAAACCTTTGTTTCTCTATTATCTGCATCTCTGAATCAATAAAACTTTTTATAATTTAAATCATTATGATGCCTCCACTGAAATGTAGTTTATTTCTCTAATAACAACACCACAGAATTAATTAATGGTTACTGTTTCCTGGTCAATCCCTTTCTAGTCTGTTAAAAGCGAACGAGAATGATTTAGAATGATGTACACATTGATATTGTATCACCATGTTTTGGTTGTGTTTTTGCTGTGTTAATCAAGGTAAAAGTGACAGCAGAGTTTGAGAGCTCATACTGTTTATTCAATTATACAAACACTCAAAAGTCCTTCCTTCGGTGTAACTAGCAACTGTACTTTTTAAATTTGACATTTAACATATTTTACATGTTTGGGTTGTAATGTTTGGTAATAAACCACCTAGATTACAGCTCAGATGAATTAGTGAGAATGTGACCTTTAGGACACTTCAGTCTGTTGGTGCTTAAGAGTAATTTCCATGAGACAGAATTTGAGTGGCTTCAGCTTTACCGCTCCCTCTCTCCCTTTCTCCAGAGCACAGTGGGTCACCTCTGGGTGGTAGCAGTGTGGTGGGATGCATGCCCTGTGGCTACCTGCTCTGATTATAAACACTGACCCAGGTTGCCATTGCTGTCACTGTGGCCCTTTTCACAACCATTATATACAAGAAAAAAGAAAAAGTTGAATAACTGGGACACAGGTTTCCTCAAGACTGTTCAGGCACAAAGGAACACATGGGCTTGTGCTATTTCAGTCTGTTGTATTGTACTATCCAGTGCTGTCAATTAGACACCTCTAATGAGCACTAAATATAAAGAAAAGTAGAAAAGTGGGGGAAAAACAACTAGGAGTTGGATAACTAGTTTAGAAAGAGTTTAATTGAAGACACAAAGGAACCTCTAAGCCAGTACCTCAGACTTCTTTAGATCGCATTAGTCACGATGCTTCTCAAAAGGAGGGAGAGGAGTCTGGTCTACAGTGGGGGGGGGGTTGGGTTTCATTTCTGAAATGTTTTAATGTTGTGAATAAAACATTAAACTTGTAACCAGTTACAAAACATATCATTAAAAGCCCTCCAATAAAGTTCTATGACTTAAAAATTAATAGTATTTCAGTGTACAAACATATACATAGAATGTATGTGCATATGGAATAGATTTTGAATAAACATTGATAATGTGTGTGTATATATATATATATATATATATATATATATATATATATATATATATATATATATATATATATGTGTGTATACATATATATAATCCTTATACTGTTCTATGAACACTGGGGTTAACATATATTTGACACGCTGTTTTCGTTTTCACAATGGTATAGCTAACTTTTAAACGTCTATGACACACACGCACACAATAAAGAATAACGTTCAACCTAAACTATAAACAACCCTAGTACACAGTTTTTTTTTTCTTTTAAAATCTATTCATGAAAGAGCTCTTGCATTCTTAGTCATAGTTCCAGGCACATGGTGAACTTTTCTAACAATGCCTGAAACTGTTTTGTGTTTTCTACTTATTTCTAGGCTAGATGTGAAATAAAAAGAAAATACTCTTCTTTTACATCTTGTAATCCCTTCAGCTGAGCCGGTTGCAATACGACAATCACTGCTACACCACAAACTCACAATTGTCACTGGCTGGCCCTGGTTATTTCTCAGAGAAGCTAGACCCTCGCCAGGGTACCAGGTGTTGCATTGAGCTCCTCTCGCTACACAGCAGCTCAGTAGGCAGGTAGCCGTTGCCACAATGAACTGCAGTACTTCCTCACTGCAGTGCACGCTCGTTGAAAGGCAGCAGGGTGTAACTGGGCATCCCTTATGTACTTTGAGGGGAAATGGAGGGCTTGTATCTTCAGTGCAGTCAATTCATCATAAAAAGAAAAACGCTATGGCATGTATGTTAGGCACATACTGTAGGTTTAGAGAAAGAAAAAAAAAGAAAAATTAGCATTTTGTTGCCAGCTTAATTGTGTGAGTCACCTGCAGTTTCTAAAGAGGAATGCTTCTGAAAATATAACAACATTGCCAAAAGTTTTATGAATACACCACAGATCTTGAAACTCATTTTGTAACAAAAAAACTCTGATAGAGTGTATTGTTTTCTAGTAGAGTTTCAATCACATTTAGATGGCTAATTACTGAAATATTCAATGCTGCACAGACAGTTTTACATTTTTCTTTCTAGTCTAGGTTTGAATGTGACCTCCTCATGATGTAAAATACACAGAACAGAGTGCCTTTTTAGATATGCAAAATATCCAACACCAAAAGGACAAATGTATAACCCACGGTAGACCTTTATAATATTCATTCTGCTTTCTACACAGAAACATTAATATTCTTTTTTTTTTTTAACTCACTTAGTTAAAACTTTTATCAACTTAAAGGTATGTACTTACTGAGCAAGCCCGCAGGATTATATAACTTAATTACTTCTTTTACACTGTATAAACAATCTGTATATATTTTAACAGTGGTCTGAGTGAGATGATGTCCATCCAGAACGGGTCTTGGGAAGAATGTTACTGTACAGCATTGTTACTTAAAAATACAAATTCATTTAATTAATTCCCCCAGTATTTGTGGTTAGTGTTATGATCCCTACATTAATATATTCAATGAATACAATATATAAGCAGTTTCACTAAAATCTACATCTCTTCATTTCTTCTTTTTTTTATTCAACCTACACATTCCATTCATTCCATTACAAGTCTTCATTGCTTTAGAACAGATATAGTTGAATACATTCATCCCCACCCTGAACAACCCTCCATGCTCGATATGCAAACACAATGACATTAAAAAGGCGCATCAAATTTTTTCTCTATTTAACAAGCGGTTAACACTTTCAAATCTGCGTCCCACCTTACTGAGTGTCTATAATAAAAAAACATTTTCTTCAGTTTTTTTTTTTTTTATTCTTTATTGTCGGTAACACAATTCTAGCAAATAAAGCATGTCTGTGCATGGCTTTGCTTTGTCTTCTTGGACTTTTAGTCATTTCAGTGAGGAGCCCTCTATAAAGCACGTCTGCAGCAACACGAATATTTGTTCTTGTTTGTATTAAAATAAGAAACATGGAACAGTCCCATCAATATTGTTACCAACTATGTTACTTAAAATTATATATATATATATATATATATATATATATATATATATATATATATATATATATATATATATATATATAACAAATAGAGTTCCTAGAGGTGAGTGTGTGGGCTCTGGTCAAAGTGGATAAAATGCTATTTTGTTTGTGGATTATGTTTGGCCATAAACAAAATAATTCATTCCACACAGTCTCAAAAAAGGTGCTTTTTGTTCATATAAGACAAAAACCCCATGGTGGATATGCTGAAGAGTTTTAATGATTTAAAAATAAAATAAGAATAATTAATCTTTTCCCCAAATCAGAGTCAAGGGTTCAATCAGGGAAGTAAAGTGATTACAACTTGAATCGATTCAAAGGGGTAAAAAAATAAATAAATAAAATAACTATTAAGCAGTACTACCATGTTACAAACTACATCATTTTTCTTATCTAAAAAATATCTTCTTCTTCTTCTTCTTCTATTTTTCACAGTACACCATTGCACTGAATCCCCAAAACAATTTCCCCTCTGCCAACAGTCGATTCATTTAGTTTAATGCAGGAACGAATGGGGTAATAGCTTTTGCGAGATTATATCTCATACTTATTTATTTATGCGCTGCATTTATTTATTCAGTCATATTTTAAGAAAGAATATCGTTCCAGTCAGAAAAAAAAAAATACTTTTTTCAGCATGAAGCTATGGACACAAGGGTATGGATGACAAAATATTACCAGTCTTTCAAACTCTCAAGTGCAACAAAAAGACAGAACAACAACAATCTGGTCCAGTGATAGACAGTGCTCAAATGTGAAAATGTACACTCTGTTGCCCTGGCCGCAAGGCTGCTTTTTAATCTTTTCTTTTTCTTTTATTTAAAAAAAGCCTGGATTAAGAAAGTCTCAGTTTCACCACTTCTCAGCTGTATTAATTTCATGGACCATTCAGTTATTAACTAGAAAAGGGGGTACTATAAGGACTGTTTCAATAGGAAACTAAAAGACAAAATGCTGGAGAATGTGGTTGCTACTACAGAGCAGAGCTGTGCTTGTTAAAAGTTATTTATCCCTTTGTAAACAGCTGAACTTGGGCAAACCAGCCCTGATGGACAGGTAATACATGCCATCTAAGTCCAGACCAGCCTACCACATATTTAACCCAGACAGCTGATACTACCCTGTTTCCATTTTAATTCATGAGGTTAGTGTTGGAGAGGAAGAATTTAACTTTAGTCCCTTTCAACATGGTAAATGTGTTTTTGTAATTAAAGCCACACAATTGAAATTGACAACCTAAGGTCAGAGGTCATAATATGCTGGTTAAATGTTCGGCTGCTCAAAGCCTACAGCAAACAGCTGCAGAAGAAAAGAGCACACACTTAAAAAAACAACAGCTTGGACTTCATCCCAGCCCACTCCTCATGGAGTAAGGGTTTTTACTGTATATGTATTATAATCTACACCACAACTACTACTGCATTGACTTCACTCCCCTTTCTTATTATGAAATCCAAAACTTCGTCCTGCAAATACAGTACTTATCAAAACCTCAGAATTCAGCCCTATAAGCCTTTATACAAAAAAGAGACACCACTAATGTATAATAATAAACAATAAAAATCTGTGTAGAAATACATTTATCCAATTGTTGATATGTAAAATGAAACAACTTCTTGACAAATACTTTCAAATTGACTTTTTAAAATTATTATAATAATAATATGTTAGAGCAGTTTCTATTCGAGTTATCTGGCAGTACATCAAATCATATTTTATTTTTAGGGTGTGTACATTTTCTGCTTGTGTGTGCATATTACTATCACGTGTGCCTAAATAACCCTATTCTTAAAAAAAATTAAAAAATAAATCTCTGTATAAAAAAGTGAATAAATAAAAAATACCTACAAAGATCACTTCCGTGCTCCTAAGTATAGATAGATAGATAGATAGATAGATAGATAAATAGATAGATAGATAGATAGATAAATACACACACAATAAAGAATACAACTATTGCTAGTTTAAATAAAAGCTTTTCCAATTAAACTGGAACTTGCTCTATTCTTTCATTTTACTATTCCATTATCCATTCTTTAAATTGACAAATTGCTATTCCCCTTTGAAAACAAGCATACTGATAATCTTCCTTAATAGCATGTGAAAGGCTATCCTAGTCTTTAAACATTCATTTAAGCATACGTTTCAAACAGTAAAAAGCAGAATGCAGGTACATTTAAGTAAAGTTGACACTGCCTTTTAAAAAGTGCACTGTTCCTTCACAACAATTCAGCCGTGAAATTATAATGGACCTCTTTCAACAGCCAGGGCTATTACAACCGATAAAGAACATTATTCAGACACTCATTTGAAATTGTGTAATTTTGCTGCTGTCTGAACAACTTGGAAGTAGTCTGGCAGCCTACACTGAGGCATGAGCAATAATAGATGAAGCTGAATAAAAGAACGCTTGAAAAACGCACAGGATATACCCCCTGACAGTTTTGTTTAAAATACTAATTTGATAGCCAGAAATTGTATCATGATTATGTTCCCAACTACCGATAGTAATGTGTTTTAGTTTAATTCTGCACAAGAAAGAATATCACTATCACATGAATACAATTCAATCAAACACGCCAGGGAATATATCTTTCATTTTTTAGTTTAGTTTACTTTTTGAAACACAAATAGCTCATATAACAGAGTTATCTTTCCTGTGTGAATTTATTAATTTCGTACAGTAGCAAATTTTATATAAATATATATGTGTGTGTAAGTATAATCCAAGTTTATAATGAACCTTTATAATAGAATAATAGAAGGACAGACGATACAAACAGGATTTTTTTAAAATATAAGATACTGTATTTTATCAAACTATGAGAACGTAACAGTACAGACAGCAATAGTAGTAATTCTTACCGCATCCCCGGGTTTGACAGAGACAGTCACCACAGTGCCAGGCTTTGGTGATCTCAGGATGCTGCTGGTGTCCTCTGCTCAGCTCGGCTGCCAGTCTGCTCAGCACCCGGACTTTAAACTGAACAAAACAAACACATTTTTTTATTTTATTTTATTGTCATCACAAAACAAAAGAACATGTATTTAAACTAATATTAAATATTAACTAAATAAAAGGCTTAATCCATGAAAATACTATATTCGATTTTTTTCTTTTTTAAAGATTTCACAGCAGGACTGTGTTTTTTTTTTTTTTTCTTTTTAAGATAAAAAATTCCTTGCAGCTGGGATAAAGCATTTTAACTCTCATCCTGCACTGTTACAGGGTACATTCCTAGGAATGAAATCTATACTGTACAATATGGTGATAGTTAATTATGTATGTCCGTCCATCATTATTACCATACCATAGAATAGAAATTACACTTTCATAGGGTCCTATATTTATGTATCCCAGGACAATGTACGATAAAATAGTGAAGCCACAAAACTAAATTATAGAAGACTGATCAACAAGATATGTGTTCTGCCTAACCTTTGAAATATCTTTTTACTGGTATTATTTGTATTATTGTTATTATAATAATAATCACCACCATAAGGATTATAAAAAAAGAAAAAAAAAGCTCTACTATGGGCCAATGTGCCTTTGTATATCACGCATCTCATCTTTTGAATTCATTGCCTTCAAGCATTAAAATGGCCTCTTTCTATACCTATTTTAAATCTGAACAGGGTTGCAAATCCTGTAGATACTGTCTAGTGACCACAATCGTGTTAATTGGAATTGTTTGACTTTTTATGCTTTTAATTTGTATTACAGTTTTTGTCCTGTTTGAATGATTTGTCTATTTTTGCCATTGATTTTATAAATGTTATTTCTTTCCAGGACCCCCTTGTAAATGAAATGTATATCTCCTGGATAAATAAATGAATAAAAAAAATACAAAATGAGAAATTGTACAGTGCATTTGGCCACGGTGCAGTAAAACTAGAAATCCAGCAGATGGCAATACATGTCTGTTTTAGTGTTTGTTTTTTTGGGGTTTTTTTTTTGTCAGATAGCATAAACAAACATAACGGCAGAAAAAAAGAGCAGGTAAATAGAGTGAATTATTCATACTGTGCCACAAACACTCCTTGCTAAGAAATATCAAAGTACAAATTGAAAATCCTACACCTTGGATGCTATAAGTGAAATGTTGAAGGTGGTGGGGTAGTTCATTAATAGATGCAATGATTTATAAAGAAAAGAAAATGCTTTCTTTTTGGTTTTATGGTTTTTTTTTTACAAATAACGCACCATTTTAAGGTATTTCATAACAAATAATTATGTTTTTTGTTGCATCAAATTATGTATCAGTAAGAATAAATGTTCAAGCTTTAACAAATGTCAGAAATGTTCTACTGAAAAATCAATAATCTGAATCGTTAAACAATTCTAAATCAAAGCAAACTATTACAAGCCTTCCCAGGAAGTGAAAACATAGTAAAAGCTCTATGGTTTCATGAAACGCAGATCCAAAACGCCCAGTACAAAGTACCTTTTTCATTTGCCTGGTAAAATAACATCATCTTTGAAGAAAATAGATTGATGTGGCAGTTTTCATACGGCAGTCCCAGCTTGTGCATGTTGTTACACTGGAGTACATATTTTGCAATCAGAACATGAGTATTAAATCTCTCAGGGAAATGAAAGCCTTCTGCTTGTATTAAATTCTTCTGAATCACGAGCAGGAGAAGCAAATGCTTGAAGAGCACACTCCTCTGACAATCCAACAAACAGGCTATTTGTGCAGAATATCCACCAAAGATAATTATACACTTATTGCAGAGCATTAAGCACTGAAGGAAGGGAAGAATGTATAATTACACTACATTGTGCAGCCATTGTGTTCTGAATTAGCTCCCATAATGTATCCCCCATTTGAATACTGAAATTAGTGGGCAAATGTACAAATGACTTTATCCACATCATGGTGCATGCAGAATGTTAATATGTTTTTCGGCTAACCTACAGGGGGACAAATAACCAGGAGGCAGGCTGGAGTGGGGCGAACCTGAAAGCTGCACAGTTGGGACTGGCACAATTAGAATGCGTCATTTACAAACACAGCCTTATTGAAATACTGCACTACAGGATACAGCAAAATTAGAATGCAGCGTTACTAGGCCTGGCCCTGCTGGAATACTGCAATATCGTTCCTTATCGGATTAAAAGACGATTTAACATAGCCTATATGAATACTATACTAGCGGGCAAGCCTAGCCAATTAGAACAGAGATCTACTGGGCGTTGTCCTGTTGGGATTCTACTGTACCTTAAAAAAATTAAGAAATCTGCCTTTGTAGATGGTGCAGTCAGACTCCTGTTTGATCAATGTATCATATTTTAGACAGGTTACATGAGAATACGTGGTAGAAGACATTGTAGCATGTGGTACACGTTAATGACATGTTTTAACACTGGAGTGGACACATCAAGGTTCTTGGTCCACAGACCAGATTATCTTCAGTTCTGAATCGTATTGAAGAGGTTAGTGAGAAGAAGAAAGTCCACTTATTGAGCTGATTTGTTGGGAGGAGTGGCAAAATATATCCTCCAGTCTTCTGCAAAAAGCTTGTACAGGGAATGATAATTTTCATATTTTACAGTAAAATATACAGTTAATGTACAAATGTACTGTAAGTACGAAGATGAATTATTGATAAATAATTGAAATGTTTGCAGCGTTAAATTAGATCAATATACACAATAAACTTAAATATGTACAAATGATAGTGTTAATACATATTCACATGTCAGTTGTTGTTGCATATATTGTACATTTAATTGCATACTATTATTTAAAAAAAAACAATTAAGGGGTTTACAATACAGTATGTCATCACATTTTTTTAAATAACTGAATAAAGGTTTTCAGATTTATATAAAGCAGTTAAGCATCCCCCTTTTTGTAGAAGTTGCTCAGTTTTTAGTAAATTAGTCATATCATTTCTCTACTCTAAAACTGAGAGCAAGTTTTTTTTTTTTTTAGTACTGGAGATACATATGATGTTATATAGTATTTAAGGGTTGATATTGGAAAGAGATCCCAGTATTAAGTTCAAATAAACAATACTCACATACTACATTGTAATGTTAAAAGCCTTCAAAATAATATCAAGTACTTGTTCCTATAACTACTGGACCTTATCTATACATTGTGGTAAATCTGCCAAATACCAAACACATATCTGCATACTGTATATTCCTTCAAGATATGTATTGTTACTAAACAATACAGATATTGCTGGGCTCATTCATTTTTATTTTGAACTAATTGTAAAAATGTATTGTTGTTGAACGCTAACGTAAAGTATTTAATTAACTAGTACAGTATGTGTACATTCAGGCAGCTACATGATTCATTGTGTGTCTGAAACCACAGGGTGTATATATGTGCACAGCCTTCTTCAACTCGTACCAAAAAGATTCTCAATCGGATTTAGATAGACTGACTAGGCCATTCCAAAACCTTGATTTTATTCTTCTTTAACCATTCTGAAGTAGATTTTGATGTGTGCTTTGGATCGTTTTTGTGTTGGAACATCCATTTGTGCTTTAAACCAAGTTTTGTAGTGGAGAGTTTCAGATGATTGGCCAATATCTTTTGGTATGCTATGGAATCCATTTTACCATGTATTGCAACTAAATTTCCTGTGCCATTAGAGGAAAAACAGCCCTATAGAAGGATATTACCATCTCCATGCTTGACAGTAGGTATGGCATTCTTTTCTTTGTAAGCTTCACCAGACTTTCTCCAAACGTAATGACTATCAGCGTGACCAAACAGCTTGATTTTGGTTTTATAACTCCACAAAACCTTTGACCAGAACTCATATCCATCATTAAAATGCCATTTTTCAAACTTTAAACAATTGTCCTTGTGACGTTTTCCTAAGAGTGGCTTTTTCCTTGGCCTGTGACCATTGAGACCTTCACAATGCAATACTCGACCTATGGTTGAAATGGAAACCCCAGTCCCACTTACAGCCAATTCTCTTTGAATATCTTTGTAGTCAATCTCGGTTTGTTATTAACCTTCCTCACAATTCTTCTACTTGTTCTTGGTGAAAGAACCTTCTTGAACTTCTTGATAATAGAAACAACAGTTGAAATTGGGATACTCAAATGCTTGGAAATCTTCTTGTATCCTTCTCCAGCTTTATGACAATAAATCATTTTCTGCCTAAGGTCTTCAGATAGCTCTTTACTTTTTCCACATATTGACTTATTGGTAATGACAACAATCATCCTATGCCTAACCCTTTTATACTCTCTAAGAATGTTCACCTACAATCCAGCATTTTCTAGAAATATGTTCTGCATTATCATATTGAAATTTCTAGCACATTGTAGACAATACTATCATCAAAGGGTATGAATACTTTTAAATTAGCATTTTTGGAGTTTTGCAATAATTCATTGTACACATCTGTTTCTTGTAACTTTTTTTTCCCTCATCGCCAAAAGCAACTTTTGCTACAAAAGACTTCTCCTAAAATTCTTTGTTTCCGTGAAATTTCTAGAAATTATAAATTTCCATTGGGGTATTTAAACTTTTGACTACAACTGTGTGTGTGTGTGTGTGTGTGTGTGTATACAGACGTGCTCAAATTTGGTGGTACCCTTACAGCTCACTGAAATAATGCTTCATTCCTCCTGGAAAGTGATTAAATTAAAAGCTATTTTATCATGTATACTTGCATGCCTTTGGTATGTCATAGAATAAAGCAAAGAAGCTGTGAAAAGAGATGAATTATTGCTTATTCTACAAAGATATGCTAAAATGGCCTCGACACATTTGTTGGTACCCCTTAGAAAAGATAATAAATAATTGGATTATAGTGATATTTCAAACTATTTAGTTTCTTTAATTAGTATCACACATGTCTCCAATCTTGTAATCAGTCATTCAGCCTATTTAAATGGAGAAAAGTAGTCACTGTGCTGTTTGGTATCATTGTGTGCACCACACTGAACATGGACAAGAGAAAGCAAAGGAGAGAGTTGTCTGAGGAGATCAGAAAGAAAATAATAGACAAGCATGGTAAAGGTAAAGGCTACAAGACCATCTCCAAGCAGCTTGATGTTCCTGTGACAACAGTTGCAAATATTATTAAGAAGTTTAAGGTCCATGGAACTGTAGCCAACCTCCCTGGGCGCGGCCGCAAGAGGAAAATCGACCCCAGATTGAACAGAAGGATAGTGCGAATGGTAGAAAAAGAACCAAGGATAACTGCCAAAGAGATACAAGCTGAACTCCAAGGTGAAGGTACGTCAGTTTCTGATCGCACCATCCGTTGCTTTTTGAGCGAAAGTGGGCTCCATGGAAGAAGACCCAGGAGGACTCCACTTTTGAAAGAAAAACATAAAAAATCCAGACTGGAATTTGCTAAAATGCATATTGACAAGCCACAATCCTTCTGGGAGAATGTCCTTTGGACAGATGAGTCAAAACTGGAGCTTTTTGGCAAGTCACATCAGCTCTATGTTCACAGACGAAAAAATGAAGCTTTCAAAGAAAAGAACACCATACCTACAGTGAAACATGGAGGAGGCTCGGTTATGTTTTGGGGCTGCTTTGCTGCGCCTGGCACAGGGTGCCTTGAATCAGTGCAGGGCACAATGAAATCTCAAGACTATCAAGGCATTCTGGAGCGAAACATACTGCCCAGTGTCAGAAAGCTCTGTCTCAGTCGCAGGTCATGGGTCCTCCAACAGGATAATGACCCAAAACACACAGCTAAAAGCACCCAAGAATGGATAAGAACAAAACATTGGACTATTCTGAAGTGGCCTTCTATGAGTCCTGATCTGAATCCTATCAAACATCTATGGAAAGAGCTGAAACTTGCAGTCTGGAGAAGGCACCCATCAAACCTGAGACAGCTGGAGCAGTTTGCTCAGGAAGAGTGGGCCAAACTACCTGTTAACAGGTGCAGAAGTCTCATTGTGAGCCACAGAAAACGTTTGATTGCAGTGATTGCCTCTAAAGGTAGTGCAACAAAATATTAGGTTAGCGGTCCCATCATTTTTGTCCATGCCATTTTCATTTGTTTTATTATTTACAATATTATGTTGAATAAAAAATCAAAAGCAAAGTCTGATTTCTATTAAATATGGAATAAACAATGGTGGATGCCAATTACTTTTGTCAGTTTCAAGTTATTTCAGAGAAAATTGTGCATTCTTTGTTTTTTGTGGAGGGGTACCAACAAATTTGAGGACGTCTGTATATATATATATATATATATATATATATATATATATATATATATATATATATATATATATATATATATATATATATATAAGAAGTTTGTCTGTCTGTTCCTTTATGCATTCTGACTCCTCAGGAACCAGTGCAACCAAACTGTGTGGCTGTGTGGTCCAGTGGTTGAAAGCAAAGGGCTTGTAACCAGGAGGTCCCCGGTTCAAATCCTACCTCAGCCACTGACTCATTGTGTGACCCTGAGCAAGTCACTTAACCTCCTTGTGCTCCGTCTTTCGGGTGAGATGTAATTGTAAGTGACTCTGCAGCTGATGCATAGTTCACACACCCTAGTCTCTGTAAGTCGCCTTGGATAAAGGCGTCTGCTAAATAAACAAATAACAATAATAACTTTGCATGGCCTACTCTTCATCCAGGGGAAGGTAGAGGGCTATTTTGGATCCAAAATTTTGACCCCTGGGGTACTTTATTTAGTAACCCCATTGCTGGATCACCACAGTAGCGATGTATCTCAAATTAAAGAAACCCACAAAACCAAAAAAATAAATAAAAAGAACAAAAATTACAAAATGGCAAAAAAAAAAAAAAAAAAAAAATTAAAAAAACAGAAAGGGGTCAGAGTGCATTGTGCGACACCCAAGATCGGTAACTTATAGGAAACAATAAGGCTACCGTTCCCCAATTTTTCATGCATGGAATATTGTATTTCCCTGGGCAACGCCGGGTGCTTCAGCTAGTGTGTGTATATATATATATATATATATATATATATATATATATATATATATATATATATATATATATAATTGTAATAATGCCTCTGTAATCCTAATTACTTGTACAGAAACTATAAATTCTAAATTAAGATTATAATATTACTGTACCGTATTACTTTGCATTGAAACCGCTACGTTTATTTTAAATTGCTAAAAACAACGCTTATTCAAGGGCGATGGTAATTAGAAGTACTATGGTTTTTCAAAAGGCACAATTTTTTCTTGTTTATTTATTTATTTATTTTTTTACAGTATTTGAGGGAGGCATATATTGAAGTTTATTTCTGCGGATACAACTTGATCAGGATGGTGAAGAAGTCCTACAACTTTAAACTGAAATCTGTTGAGCTCACAGATCAGATCAGTGTTTAACTAGGTGAGGCCACATACCAGCGTAGCGTGGAGAGGGAAATAACAAAACAGAAATGTCAGTTAAACACTGTTGGTTTATTTTCCCTTTATTTTCTTACAGCAGTTTCTAAGAGTCTTTAACATACGTTGCATTTATTTCTCTTCAACCAGCAAGACAACTAAACACTCACAGTCTCCTGATCCAGGCAGGGCTTCAGTGAGGAAGGTGAGTTGATCCCGTGGCTATCCCCAGTGTCTCTTATTAGCCAAAATACTGTGCATACAACCAAAACAGAAATGTATGTAAGAAACTTAAACAATAAATCAAACAGGTCCTGCATTAAAAGTAAAATGTATTACTTTTCTTGCTAATTCCTAAACATATATATTTATTTTAGTGCTGCTGTATTCACTCCTACACCAGTATCAGTACATAGTGCTGAGTACCTACCGTATTCTTTTTTTGTTTGGCTTCGATAAACTTTACAGTAAAATACCGGTATGCTCCAGTGTGTAATGGTATTATTTTAAATACACTTTATTGAAGTTTATTCAATTAATTGTGTTTCTATTTGTAATGTTTTGCCATACTGTGTTTTTTATGCGTTTCTTTATTAAGTGCTGCATTTATTTGAGCTGGGGTAGGGGAAAAAAATATGTGTTTCATTATTGAGAGCGGCATTTATTCAAAGGCAGCGGTAATTCAAAGTAATACGGTATTTATAATATAAATATAGGAGTAAAAAGAAGTAAAATCTGAATAAAACAAACAAATATGTGTGACAGAAAAAAATGTTATCAGGATTAAGCAGTTTCTTTTTTTTTTAAATCAATTTGTCAACATTAATACCAAAAAAATTATTACATAATTACATAAATACATTTAATGGATTTGTTCTCATGTCTATTCTATTGCTGTTATATTTTTCCCCTTACTGAAACCCTACTTAATACAACTAAAGAGAGTGTGTTTCAACAATGTGTCTGCTTCAAATCACACACAATACGATACAAGAGATTGAGTGTATACACAGGCTTAACTACAGTGCTTAAGATATTATATATACAGTGTACATATAGCAGTGTTATAACACAAAATACAATGATCAAAAATTCGGAATGTTTAGTCTACTTTTAAAAACAAGTTTTTTTTTAGTAGTTCTGTATCATTTAAACTTACACAATCCTGTTCAACTTCCCAGTGTGAAATGTTGATTGTAATGGGACTGAATTGTCTTGAATCTTAAACAAGGGGTTCACGTGGTCCATGCTAAGTTACAGTACGTAATCTTTTTTTTTTAATATATATTACTGCTTATCATATGGTTAGCAGACTATGGCATTGATGCACAGCTCCCTCCCATGGGGATGTAAGAATAAGAAGATACTCCTGAGGGGGAGAAAAAAAAAAAAACACTAACCAACAGCTGGGTCTAAGCTGAATATTTTAATAATGCAGATGTGTGGTTGAAAGTAACAGAAGGTATCGCATAATATTATGTTTATTTTTCCACTTTTCCGCAGAGGAAAAGGCAGTCCTTGATCTTGTTCAGCACACACAGTTAGCTTTTGTTCACAGATGAAACCAGACAGTAAAGAAAAAAAACAAACAAAAAAACTGGTGACCAAATGTGGTCTGAGGGTGGTCACTCACACCTCCACCGCCACATTTTCTGCAGTGTTTGGAGCGCATACCTTACCCAGGGAGAAGCAGTGCTACTATGAACAGTCACCTGTGTTAACACTGTGTAACAATTTTTTTTTTTTTTTTTGTTCCTGGGTAGTAAGTGTTATTTCCTAATTGCTTATGCCTCAAAAGTATAGAAAATGGCTATTATTCCCCACAAACTTTGCTTTTGTGACCAGGACAGTGATATTTTGAAATGTACCGATTTTCCAGAACATTCCAGATAGATTCAGTGCTGAGTAAACTTGGAGTAACTTCTAGAACTTTCTAGAACTTTCCAGTAATATAAATAGTAGTATAAATACAGGGGCCTTAAGCCCACCAGTTCAGTTTAGTTCCAGCTGCCTAAGTGGATACATATCTGCATTTATCTGAGATGGCATCAAGGTCATAGGAGACTTCAAAATGGTGGCATTCCTGATGGGTCTCCAAGACGGTTTTACCAAGTTTCCCTGCTATCTTTGCCTTTGGGACAGCAGGGACACCAAGGCGCACTACCACAGGCAGGACTGGCCACAGCGGACCGAGTTCTCTGTGGGGAGGAACAACGTCAAGTGGGAGCCACTGGTGGACCCCCGGAAGGTGCTGATGCCACCACTGCACATCAAATTGGGCCTTATGAAACAATTTGTCAGAGCTCTAGATAAGGAGTCGGCAAGTACCTTCAAGACTTCTTCCCTAAGCTGTCTGAGGCAAAGGTCAAAGCCGGTGTCTTCGTCGGACCACAGATAAAGAAGATCCTGGAGTGTAATGAATTCCCCAAGAAGCTCACTAGTAAGGAGAAAGCGGCTTGGAACAGCTTTGTCGCAGTGGTTCGGGGCTTCCTGGGCAATCACAAGGCCGAAAACTATGTGGAGCTGGTTGAGACTCTGGTGAAGAACTATGGCACAATGGGCTGTAGGATGTCCCTCAAAGTCCATATCCTTGATGCTCATCTTGATAAATTCAAGGAGAACATGGGAGCGTACTCGGAGGAGCAAGGCGAGCGCTTCCACCAGGATATACTGGACTTTGAACGCCGCTACCAAGGACAGTATAACGAGAACATGATGGGAGACTACATTTGGGGGCTGATTCGTAAAAGTGATTTACAGTATAATCGTAAATCTTGAAAAACTACTCACTTCTAAATCTTTTGTAGTCATTTTTGTATTACTTTAGTATAAATACATGTTAATTTGGATTCATATGTTGTTTTTTTCTGACTTTATGTGAACGAAAAGACACAAATTCGCCCGTTTTCTCATTGGAAATAGGTAAATTTCAAAATATCACTGTCCTGGTCACAAAAGCAAAGTTTGTGGGGAATAATAGCCATTTTCTATACTTTTCAGGCATAAGCAATTAGGAAATAACACTTACTACCCAGGAACAAAAATTGTGTTACATAGTGTAATCAGCAGTCGCCTTAATGCAGTGACTTCTGTTTTTAATAATTAATTTGGATTACCAATAGTTCTATATATTATAGTAAGGTTCTGTAAAATTCATTTTCACAGTATTAATTCCGGTAAAATGTTTTAAAAGTCTCGCACATCGGTATAAGCAGTTTCAGATTGTGCTGTACAATGCTATAGGAAAGTCACTGAATCTTAGGGTGACCTAAGTAAACTTTCAGTAAAAACTGGAATGGATAAAATGCTATGCAACTTGAGTGTTGCTATATTTCCATCCTGGAAGCAGGCTTTTCTTTATAACAGGCTTTTCTGTATTTTGAATTGTCATTTACTTTATCAAATATTATAAAACACTCAATGGAAGTATAAGAATACTAAAAGAGACTTGAGAAAGAGACATCGAGATAACTTCCAGTCGAAACGTTTGTTGTAGAATTTCTTCATGCATAAAACTAGATTTGTCAACACATAGCGACGATAGATGTTCTTATTGTGTCAATAGCTTGTTGATAACTTGCCAGTAATTTGTTAAAATGCAAACAGATGCATCCATGCTGACTTCTGTTCCCATCTTATATTAATACTACTGTCATTTTACATGATTTAAAACAAGCAGTACACTTAAAGCATTAAACACTTGCCAAATCCTAACAGTTAAGATTTTCTTTGGAAGTATTTTCCGAGTACAGTGGTAATGTGTTAATATAAAAAATTGAGTATATCATTTGATCCACAGTATATTAATACATTTTAAACCATCTACTGTTTATATATTTTACATTTTTAATGGTATTCATTTTGATGGCCAGTACAAACAAAGTTGTAATAGTATGCATACGCTATGAGATAGCAGCTTAACATTTATGTGTATTCCATGGACTTTAATAACCTCTACTTGGTAAAAGAATATGAAAGAAAAATAAATACATACATGTAAAATAAATCTGTGCAAGTCACAGAGCTCAGTACATCTGCAGTCACTGGAGCAGCCTGTTGGCATAATGCTTTGACAGCTCCATCAGTGAAGTCTCAAGGTAGCTGTCAATCAGGATGCATCATTTAATCCAACAGCACTCCAAGGACTTTTTCCTTGCAAACCACATGACAGCACATCTACAGCTCTATTTAAGGATGCGCCCAGTTGTGTTTGCAATGTGGTCATAATTAAAAAAAAAAATGTAGCAACAGGTTTTGCTATTATTCAGACGGCACTTTATTTCCAGCACTGGCACGTGAAGTATGAGCCTGCTTCATGGCAGCGTCAAGCTGAATGACAAAAGCACTTCTTTATTCATCCTCTCTGGATAGTCAGTACTTCATTTGCAGCTCGCTATAATTAGATTAATGGTGTAGAGCTGTACAAAGCAGGCCCACTTCACATTAGATAGCATATGAATTAGGACAAACACTTATTTCAATTCCAGGCAGAAAAAGCAGTGGCTAGGGTATTTAGCATACCCTTTATAGTGGAATGAGATGTTAATTGTGTGCCATTACCTCTAAACTGCTTGCTTGTTGTATTAATCACTGTGCTAATTGATGCAGAGATAGAAATGTAGCCACAGGCAAGAAAGCAGTGGAATGAGAGCTGAAGATGGTGGATAAAGGATTATCCAGTAAACCACATGGAGATGGCACTGCTTTGAAAGCTCCTCTTTATGCCCACAAGCACCACTTCTTATAATTATTGTACCAGCGTGGAAAAAATATATTTTCTATTTGAATTTAAGAAACAGACACTTCAAAAGGAGCATTCAAGCGTGAAGGCATAAACCAGACATGACGTGTGTTCTTGACACCTTGTTTTACACAAACAAAAAGGTTTCTCAGGACTTTTACGGTGCCATAGGATTTTCCTCAAGACTTTAGGCTAATAAAAAGAATAGGAAAAAAGGAACATTCATAATCCACCTTCTTACACAGCTCTGTAAGCTGGTGGGAGCATCTGCTCAGAGTTAAGGTTAGTAATTGCCTCTTCAAGCTTATGTCAAACACACACTGCCATCAGAGGTAGTAAGTACCAAATGGGCACTTGCTGTAGGAGAATTCCATCACTATAATGTACATCCGAAAGGCTCCTTCTCAGAAAGGCGTGCTGCAGTTTGATGGAGGTGGTGTAAATACTGCCGAAAGCAACAACAAATTTACTTCAATGACATCATGAATTGATAGTTTGCTTTATGCTTTGCAGACAACAAAAATTAAGTTTGTGAGCAGAGTAGAACACACAAAAAGATGCGTGTTATGAGCTTAGACATTACATTTTCATCACATGCATTTGAAATACAAAAGTAAAAAAAAAAAAAATTTAAAAAAATACCTGTACTCTCCTCTGCTGTTTCAAGTGCCAAAAACACAAAACACTCTCAAATGTTGTTTTTCTTCTTTAATTCACAGGAGCAAATGGCCTGGTTTATTCTGTCATTTTCTTTCAGTTTACATACATTTCACACATGTAAAAGTCCACTGCTTTGTGTATATGCATTTCTTTTGTGGCACTACAGGTTCGACTGTGTGAGATGTGCAGTCTATTTTCATCATTGCAGGCTGCTAGTGTAGTATAGTGCAGATGTCTGACATGCAGGTGTTGAAAGCATATTTGACTTGTCTTTCAGATTGCCTTTGTTCCTTTGCAATCGCTGTGAATTCACTGGTGGTGATTATAATAATAGTGTTGGGTATCCATTGATTTGCTGTGGCACCCTCATTGTGAATTCACTCATTGAGACATTCATCCTGTTCCTTTAATGAGGGGCTACACAAGCCCCTCTTAACACTTGTACTTGTACTCTGATGTAGCCTTCCTCAAAATACTGCAGTGCCTATAGAGATGGCCATACATGTGGGATCACCTTATATTGAAAAATACTAGTATTTGTGCCTCATCAAAATATATCCATGTTCTTTCACTATACACTGCAGTTTTTCATGATTACTTCCTTCATGGCAGTCTTGAAGAGCTCAATTAAAGCACTGCTGCCTTGCTGTACTCGAATCATGGATTAAGCACACTTTTGTTCCTCCCTTGTATCATACAGGTTGTGCTTCTGACCAACCCCAGTTTTGTGCATCTTTTAGCTACCATCTGTTGAGACTGCAGCTTGATATTAGGATGTTCTTGTGATGGAATCAAACTTTCTTTACTTTTTAATTCCCCCACCCACAAAATCAGAAAACTGTACGACAGTCAACTGGTTGAGTTTGTAGAGATTTGTTCAGAAACAATTAGACGTTACAATGCTGCTGAAGGTCAAGCCTTCTTGTGCCCTTTTCTTGTACCCAGGATGACTTCTGTTCTTATCATCCCCATGGCAAGGATATAGTGGACGCACCATATATACTTCTTTAAATATACACATATTGTCACGTGCTTCTGTAGAACTGCTTAGTAGGATTATGTTTTACAAAAAATAACAACGGAGACAATGACGACACGTATAAACGTAGTTAAAATATATGAACCAACTGTCACCCTAATCAACAACTACACAGTAACGTATAATACAAACTAATAAAAACATGCACCGCACACTGCTGTAATGTTGTACTACCATTGTTAGTGTACTATACTTTCTTGAGACACACACACATTCAGGGAAAGACAGTCGAATGCTTCCCACAATACATGATTTAAGAAACAAACAAACAAAAAAAAAAAAATACAGAAATGCAACAGTGACTATCTCTAGGACCACACCCAGTGCACAGACCATAAAACTTCAAATAATTGTCGGGTCTCAAATAATCACCTTTTTCCAATATGCGCCGGATCTGCTGGCAAATGCTGCAAATAAACGCCAGAGGCGTTTAATTGAAGTTTTACCATAGACAGTGGTTATTTTGTCATTTTGCCAAATACACGAGGGGATTGTACAGTTCATTTGTCATAATGGAAGATGCTGATCTTACATTAACAGCTCTCTTAGAAGACACAAAGTAAAAATAAAATACAAAGTACAAATAATTCACCAATTCTTTCCTTTTTAAAAAAAATACTCCTTTCCTTCCAGCAAGTTCATATTAAAATTGCGGTGTGGTCAAAATAATAACAAGATGAAAAAAAAAAGAACAGCAAAAACTACAATTTAACCTTAACCATATTTTGACATAGTTGTCTTTCCCTTCAAAGCCTCCTGCCTCTACGACAGCAAGTTCTGCACAGATTAATGACAGTATGTATTAGTTACAGTGGTGCAGTACTGGAAAAAGAAGCTTCTAGAGGTAAAGGGGATTACTCTTCAGACAAGTAAGCAAGATAGTGACTATGGGGTATCCATGGGCGCAACAGGAGGGAGAAGGATAAAAGTAAATCATGAAGTTGTCAGGAGTTCACATAAATCAAACATCTTGGGAAAATCATGAGGTTTGGGAAGTGCACATTTCCCAGTTCTTCTGTAAAGGAAATCCCCACCACACCAAAAACAAAAAATAAAAATAAAAACTCCAACGATCTTCCAACCAACTTAGGGTCATGACCTCCAACAGGCTATTGTATTGCAGAAACCATAGCAACCAAAACAAACAAGCTTCACACAACACTCTACTGCTTCATTGAGCATCAGCTTGAGAAAATACTATTGATTACATGTCACTCATTTTGATCATATCTTCTTTATGCTCTACGTTACAATAAAGTCAGATTGTTTCATGTGTAAGTTACTACGCCGTTTCCCAAACTGATACTGTATTTTCTACTTAATCCCAACTTCACCAGACTCAACACAGGGGAGTTGTTATTTATTTTTTTCAACACTGTTTCCTTTTCATTGGCGCTCTGGTCATATGGATTTGCCTGATGGCATTTTCCTGATGCTTGTTCTCCTGATTTAGGAGATTTTTCACAAACAAAGCAACTCTCTGAGGAATACCTACAATGGGAATAAGAACATAAAGCTCTAGGAGACTTGAATTGGGATATGGCATCGAGACATTTGCAACAACATATTGGCCAAGTAGGGAACCCACCAACAAATTTCAAACAAATACAATTTCTGACAGCATAAATGGTTTCAGACATTTTTTGGGAAGTGTTAACATAATTATAGTGACTGCATCTATAGTGACTGCATCTGCATGTAATATTAATTAATTACATTGTCTTAAAAATGTACTTCTCACAAGTTTTGATATTTAAAATATCTGAAGTGTAATAATGTTAATCGGAATGCACGGTGATACAATATGAATTGATTCATTGTTATTTTGGTATATCACCATTCATTACATATATATTTTTACAACTCTGTAAGGGCATTTTAGTGATGAAAACACATTCATACATAACTTTCAAAGTAAATCCGTTTGAAAACAAAACACATAAACACAGTTGCAAGTGTTAAACTCTGACCGGATATCTTATCAGAAATAGAGGCCAGTCAGCAGTATGGCTAAATTTAACTGACAACCTGTCAGTATCAGTGAAGGCATGATGTCCTGGGGGACAGATGATAATAAAAAAGAGCTGCCAAGAGGTTTATCAAATAAACAATTGTAGAACAGAACTGTCCAGTGAAAATGCTACTTATGTCACAAGTCTGCCTTAAGTTTATAGTTATCATTTATTTTAACAAAACTAATTTTATAACTACAAATATACAATGAAGTGAAGGCTTGTGAATTTTGACCAACAGACAAATTCTGTATATCCATGAAGCAATACTTTTTCAGTGGACATGATGTTTGTTTTACTAGTTGTACAGAGTGAAGTAGGTCAGGTTTGATGGATTGGGGAGATCTCAGGAAGGGGAACAGGTAAATTGTGTATTGTGAATAATGTGGAAATAAATAAAGGAAATGAGCATACAGTTAAAATAGGAGTATTATACTGCATTAATAAAGAAATGGTAGATCAATTAGGTTAAAAGGAAATCCTTTTAAGTACCAGCATCCTTAACCTTCTTTCCCTTGAAGAGAAAAGTACAGGACTGAAGTCATTACATAAATTTTGCAACTAGGTAGTTTTTGAATACCATAAACCAGGAGATTAATCAGCATTGGTAACAGGAAAAAAATAAAAAAAGGCTGGAAAACAGAGTTAACTAAAAGTTAACTCCCCTGTGTTGTCTGATGACGGAGCTAGAAATAGTGCAGACAAGAAACACAAGCCTATTTAACAGCAAGGTCGCCCTCCTTTTGTCAAATTCATAACCCTCCTCCCCAGGCAGCTGGGCCTTGAACTTTTATTAAAGGCCTTGACTTGTTGGGAAAGCTCAGCGGCGGTTAACTTGTCACAACACACTGCGCCCAACACAGGTAACAATGTGTAGAATAAGAACAAAAAGCATGCTCCCAGTGGGAATAGATAGTCGGCTTTGGTTTTGAGCAGGTAAAACGATGGTACTGATGGTCTCATTAAAATGGAAAGCTGAACAGAAAACCAGTGGTGGTGGGTTGCAGTTCTCACACAGGTGGGAAAAACAGGTTCCCAGGTGTGACCCACCTGTGTCGTCGAGTTTCTCATGCACAAGGTTATGCTCTATCATCTATCCTGTGAGCGTACAGGGTTATTTGGGGTAAACGTGGTCAGTACAGTTCTTAAAAACAGCACTTGAACTTAAATTAGAGCAGAGTAAAATATTCGTTAAGAACATCTTGGAAATCACGTCTTCATCACTAGCCAATTTAAACAGGTAACACATTTACTGCTCAAATAAATTTGACAATGTACAGAACCACACCGATCCTTTGCTATAGAGAGTAGATCAACTTTAAATATACTGTGGTTAGTGTTTTGACAACAACTTAAAAAAACCTTATGAATATTTCTTAAAGAGCAAATTAGTATTCTTACATATTCTTCCCTGATTTATAACAAACTAAGTTTGGTTGCTATACTGTAACAAGGGCAATGCTGGCACAACAATACTATAAAAACAAACATAACTGCAGTAACCAAACATAGAAACTTAGAACATAACCTTGTCAATCTGCAAGAAATTCACATTTTTAAGTGCTGTTGTATTTAATGATCAACCTCAGGACCAGACCTCAAAATGGACCTACCATTTCGAAGCTGGGGTGATGCCACAGCAAAGCTACACTGTGACAATAGAGGATTTTGATTTACAATAATCAAAAAAGCCAAAGGCTACTTAAAGACGGCATCCATGTACTCAAAACAGATACTATATTACACCAGGAGTGGACATGTCAGATTTTGGAGAAAAACAAAACCTCAATATGCATTTTTAAATTAGGACTTGTGTTTATGGTCCCAGGTCATCTGCTGTAGCTGGTGATACTGTCCACCCTATGCACTAGACAGCCTCAGGAAGATATGTCAGCAATTGGGACTGTTTTTCTTTGCTTGCATAAGTGTCAAGGTTTATCTTCATTTTTATGACAAGGGGAAAAAAAGCCAACAACTTGGGTTTAGCAAAAAGCAGTGAAATGAACTCTGAATGACTTCTTACCAGGGTTGGAACATCTACCTGTGATCATACTCTGCATGACGCACTCTGACTTTGGGTCTTCCAGTCTATTGCAGTCCAAGTATTTGATCAATTCATTGACCTTTTCCAAGCATTAATTAAATAATTAGGGACCTGGCTGGGAAAAGGTCATGGTTTGGAATGGACCGAAATAGAGCCACATCTTGGAAGCCTCTCCTCCTGGCGTTATCTTACAATTATGTATACAGAATAAGTATACAGAAGTTTAAAGAATGACCTGTAACACTTTAAAATGATGGTCACACATTCATATGAATTCCAATATGATTTCATAGTAGAACAACTGCATATCTTTTTTTTGTGCGGTTAGTTTCTAATAAATGTTATAGTTATATGGATAACCTTTTCTTGTGACACATTCATAATGAATTCAATCAGAAGTGTTAACAAATTACAATTAATAGTATCCTACTGTACATATGTGAGAACAATAGTAGTCCTTTTAACATTATGATATTAACATTCAGCAGACCATACTGTACAGTAACCCAAAGCCATCCATTACACCAACAGTACAGTAACTACATGAACTATCAAATGCTAAACTCTCAACCACACAGGAAGCAATTCAAGCAGTTTCCTGGCCCCTGTAATGCAAGCACAGCTCTAATTAATGGGGATGATAACCCCGTTGAGAGACAGACAAAGATAAAGCAATTAAGAGGGTGATTTTGCTGGGGCGCTGTATGGTTAACAATAGTGCAGGTGTAGAGGTGGAGACTGGACTGGTCTGAGCCCACAGATGACCACAAACTGCTGAACAAGGAGGTAATTACACCACAAAGGTAATTTACTGGAGTAAGTGCTACTTTCACATCACAGAGACTGCCTGCAATTAACTGTGGAGGCCAAACAATTGAACATGTGTGTCACTCTGTACGTGAAACAGGCTGGCAGGACTGAGGGCAGTGCACACTTGTAGAAACACAACCTGCATTCAC
Organism: Acipenser ruthenus; assembly: GCF_902713425.1. Taxonomy (NCBI): domain Eukaryota; kingdom Metazoa; phylum Chordata; class Actinopteri; order Acipenseriformes; family Acipenseridae; genus Acipenser; species Acipenser ruthenus. Next base: position 44,229,381 of record NC_081196.1, on the reverse strand, counting down.
ACATTACTTAGTTTAAAAAAATCAAACTGAACATATGCTTTACCTTGAAACACACCGGGAACCATGACACATTATCTACATAGTGGCCCCTACATATAGCTGTATAAAACTGGCATAAATGTATTGAGAACAATTACGTAGCTACAATTTCCTGCAACCTGAGTAGAGATCAATACTTGCAGTTTTGGGTGTAAAATTGTCTTTTTTTTTCCTAGCATGTATTCAAAACACCACTTTTTTTTTTTTTTTTTAATTGGTCTGTCTGCCTATCCTTAATGTCCCCCTGCTTCTCAGTCTACAGTGGATTGTGTACTATACTGGTTTATGCTTTGTGGACCTGGTTTAAATTCAATCAGGGGACCAAATGAATTGAATTAATTGAGTCCTGCACTAATTACCACAACTGGCTAATGGGCTTCTGAGCATATACAGTTTGCTATGTTTGCCTAATGTTTGCCTAAAACATTTTTATACAGGTATTGTTGTGGAACCGTACCGAAACATCTGTCCAGACTGGAGTTCTTATTGGTGTACCGATACAGTTATATCTTAAAAAAAGAGCAGGTTTCGTACCAGTACTGTTTCGATACAACTCAGAACAGCTTAAGTGTGGCCAGGTAAACCGACTCAGTATCGATACAGGTAAGTGTGGACAGGTAAACCGACTCAGTATCGATACAGGTAAGTGTGGACAGGTAAACCGACACGGTATCGATACAGGTAAGTCAATATTCTGAAGCACGCACACTTCTTGCTTTACAGTTTAAATACTTTGAACAGCTTTACATTTTACGGTGAGCAGTACCTTTATCATGGCTACACCAAACAATGCCAAAAATAAGTGACAAAATAATCTCCACAAAATGAGTGATGATGACTATGAGGTAAAGCGTACTGCAGAGCTGTGCCGCTCTAAAATAAAATCCCTTGTGAGGGAATATCAGAAAATTAAATAAATAAACATACATACATGCCCAAAGCCGTGATGCAAGCCTGCTGTCTTTGCAACCTCATGCTTTTAAAGGTAACTAATTGTTTTCGCCTTTTTGTTTGTCTCATCCTTTCATGTTCTGCACATCTCTTAATAATGATTGAACACCAAAACAAAATATTGTACAAGGACAGAACGGCAAAATGCTGTATAACGTAACAGCGGATCCATTTCTAACAGATGTGACAGCGGTCGTCATGGAAAACGAGTTCAAAACCCGAACACTGTCGATTTAAACATACATGAATGTGGACTGGTATATCGCAACTGTATCGGTATTGAAAAGTGAGTCAGGACAGAAAGTGGTTTCGTACCTGTATATTATATACCGAAATAAACTGTACTAGTATCGTACCGATACAAGTGTGAACAGGGCTTTACTTAGTGCAGTTTGCACTGGTCACTTGCTCCATTACATGAATATAGTTTATAGTTGTACAAATTAATATTAGTATTTTCATAGAGATTAAAAACTGACCCAATACACAGGAACTTTGGATTTTTCTGCGCTGACGCGTTATTTTTTTTAATTAAACAGAAAACAAACACAAAACACACACCTAGCTCCGTTGTGGAGCGCTAACTAAACAGGTTATTATTATATATAATTAGCTCAAAGAGCCAGCTGCCCAACGTTTCAATATGTTGTACATATTTTTAAAACATTGGAGGTATTTATAGGTTTTTGACGGCATGACAACTACTTGTTATTGTTTATATTGAAATCCAGGATTTATTCTTACATGATGTAATGGTGTTCTATATATTGTGACATCATTTTTACTTCTATCCTTAGATCTGTATTAATTCTAATTAACTTTATTTTATATAAACATATTTATATTATTATGCAATGCTGGCTCTGAGGATCAGCCTTGATTTGGCCTCCCCAGCGCATCAGCATACACAGCTTTTGAATTAATTTTGTTTATTTATTTATTTATTTATATATTTATTTATTTAAATGTTATATATTTATTTGAGTTAATTAATCATTTATGTCATGTCCTTGACTGGAGAAGTGCTATACTATTGGTTCATTCATTTTTAATTAATGAAAGGTGGTTATGAATTTTTATATAAAGTTGTTCCTGTCTCTCCAACATATTTTATTTCATCACATTTTTCACAGGCTATTCCATAAACAACACTGCTATTTCTACAGTAGGTATAGTTTTTAGTGGATATGTATTGTTCTCATATTTAATTATATTTTTGCTTTTGTCCATGTATTTACACACGTTACATGTACTAGTGCAAGTACTTGTAGAACCTATTCTGTCAAATATTCATTTGTTTACTGTGATCTAAAATATCACCTAAATTAGCTTCACTACTGAATGCTACAACTGGGACCTTAAGAAATACTTTTTTTCAATTTTTCAGAATTATGCAGAATCCGCAAGTGTTTCCAAACTGTCTTAGAAATATTGGGCAAAAGTTTATCCTCTTTTTTAAGATTTGTTTTTAATACATTTCTTTGTTTTACATAGTCACTTTCTTTTGAGCATATTCTTCGTATTCTTATTCCTAGACCCTTTGGGATTGCCCTTTTAGTGTGCAGTGGATGTGCAGAGGACATGTGTAAATACTGGTGCATGTCAGTAGGTTTACAGAATAGGTCAGTCTCAATTGAACCTTCTTCAAGTTTTACTATGGTATCTAAAAATTATATTTCTGTTCTTGTCCATTGAAGGTCCACCTTAATATTACTGTGTATTTCATTTGCCATTTTATGAAACTGAAAAAGAGATTCTTCTCCATGTGTCCAAACCCCAAAAATATCACCTACAAACCGAATGTATTCTAAAGGTTCTCTTTCCGATTTTCTAAGTAATTGTTCTTCCCAGTTCCCCAGGTATGTACTGGCAAAATGCATTCCTAATTTAGATCCTATTATTGCTGTACCATCGTTTTGTTTGTAATTCTTATCAACAAATGTAAAATAACTGTTTTCTAAAACTGCGTTGATCACATCTGCTGTTGGTATTGATTTATCTAGTCTATTATCTAGTGCTTTTTGACAAGCTTCTAAAGTTTCTTTACGAGGGACACTTGGGTACAATGGCTTTACATCCATGCAAAATAAAATTGTATTCTCTGGAAGGTTATGCTTTAGTGATTCAAGTTTTTTTCAAAAATGGTGTTGTATCCTTAACATAGCTTGGTAATTTCTCAACGTGTGACCTAAGTTGTTTTTCTGCTATTTCAGCTATCCCCTACTGATCAATCTTTGTAATAGGTTTTCCCAAGATTGATTAGGACTGGGGATCCTGAGTGGCGAATCTGGTAAATGCGCTCCATGTGGAGTGCAGGATGCGCCCTACAGCCTTGATGTCACGGGTTCGAGTCCAGGCTATTCCACTGCCAACCGTGGACGGGAGCTCCCAGGGGGCGGCGTACAATTGGCTGAGTGCCGCCCCGGGGGGGCAGGTCTTAGGTTGGCCAGGGTTTCCTCGGCTCACCGCGCACCAGCGACCCCTGTAGATTGGCCGGGCGCCTGCGGGCTTGCCTGTAAGCTGCAAAGAGCTGCGTTGTCCTCCAACACAGTAACATTTTAAAAATAAAATAAATTTTATTTCTTAGCTGACACCCTTATCCAGGGCGGCTTACAATTGTTACAAGATATCACATTATTTTTTACATAGAATTACCCATTTATACAGTTGGGCTTTTACTGGAGCAATCTAGGTAAAGTACCTTGCTCAAGGGTACAGCAGTAGTGTCCCCACCAGGGATTGAACCCACGACCCTCCGGTCAAGAGTACAGAGCCCTAACCACTACTCCACACTGCTCCACGCCGTAGCTCTGGGCTGGCTGAATGGCGGGCTTGCAAAGTGAAACAAAGCGGTCGGCTGACGGCACACGCTTCGGAGGACAACGTGTGTTTGTCTTCGCTGCTTCCGAGTCAGCGCAGGGGTGGTAGCGGTGGCTGAGCCTAAATACAATTGGGCATTTCATATTGGGAGAAAAACGGGTAAAAATTAATTGCCGATTACTAAATTTATATATATATATATATATAAAATAAAAATAAAAAAAAAGATTGATTAGGACTTAATTACCAGTTTAAAGAAAATGTTTGATGTCTGACCCATTTCATGTTCTCTAATTCAGCTGTTTTTTTGTTGTTTTTTTTTTGGAATATGCAGAACATACTCTCATAATCGTTTACTCAGTGGGCCCCTGCAGATTCCAGGCCTACAGAGTGTAATTAGGACACACTACAATAAATGAAGTTACCTATACTGTTCATTTTTTCCTTTTTTTCTCAAATCCTTAATAATTAACATTTACAATTTATAACCTACTGAGGCTAAACCTCTTAAGAAATGCATGCATTTCTCCTTTGTAGAAAGAAAAGTTAGTGGGGCAAACATTTTCCAAATTGATACTACCTCCCAACCTATTAACCTTGTCCTGTGACCTGAGTACACAGATTACATAATCATGTCGAATGTCAAAGGATCGTGAGAAGTCCCCGTCATTATTCAGGAATATCGTTGCACTGCTAACAAGTTCATCATGCCTGACACACAGACTGGAAATGGGGAGAGAATTTTTCAAGCAGCAGCTTCAGCTATATAAACAAAGGCTAACCACCTGAGACTACAGGGGACAGGATATGGGCTACATATAGCAACCATGAACCAGCAAACAAGAATAGCAGGAAAGCTGCTCAAGTTGCTGCAGCACTGTCCTTTGAAGTCAACCATTTTCACTATTATAATACACAAGGCAAAAATCTTTGAAGGCAGGTTATCCTCTGCGGCGTTGTGTCCTGTTGTGAACGAATTGTTTCCTTTTTCCCTTTGTTTTTATTTTTTGTTGAAACTGACACTCTTAATTGTTCTCCTAGCGAGCGACAGGCCTTAAAAAGCTAAAACAACACTGCCTGCAAAATCTGTCATCTGCGGTCAGGTGCCTCCTACAACTGAAATGTATTACAGTTTGAAGTCAGTGTTGCAGGTGACATAGGCTCTAATTCTCAAGTACCACCAAAAACCATCTAACAGGACTATTAGCCATTTATAGCCCTATTATCATAACAGAGGAGATGTAGAATGAGATTTGAAGAGCAAGGCAACACAAAAAATCTTCAAGGACACAAAAGCAACATTTTTTTTACTTGTATATAAATTCATCATGCACACTTAATTTTACCAGATATTGTATTACCTGGGAAAGGGCATTTATTTACCACAACTTAAGTGCAAACTTCATGCACTCTAGATTCATGGTGGCAGCAAAGGTCAACATTTTTATGGTGCTGATCAGATGTTGATAACCTCGAACATCCTCCCCTTCTCCATATTTGCAAACATGTTGACAGATGTCAGAATCACAACCACTGCATTAACGTTGACATCTATTGTCACCAAGAAAGATAATTAGGTGGGACTCAAGGGGCAAACCAGCTTGTTGTGCAGTGGGCAATTTAAAAAAAAATATTGTTGTTTCAATGCCTACCAGACAATAAAACAGGGCAGAAGCTTGACTTATTATCATCTGTTAACTATATAAAAAAGATCAGAAGAATCCCTCATTCCAAATGTTGAATGACAGCAGGCTGTTTTCCATTGAAGTGGCTGTGAAAAGAGGACAGGCCTCAAGCCGATTGAGGCATTACCTGAACTGTTTTTTTTTTGTAAAAAATATGGACAGTGCTGATCAATTGGAAGCTGGGTTATGGTGTGCACTGCTTGTTGAACACAGCTGTCAAGAGTGAGTGTAACCAGCAGAACATAATCTTCCTAAAACGCCAAGAGATCTTGCAGCACTAACAGTGTTGTCGGTTTTGGAATCAAATGTAGTTCACCACTGCATTGGGAGCCCTGACCTACACGAAGGAATCCCAAATTCAATCTTGATATTCACCCAAGCTTACAAGAAGTGAAAACTCATATTATGTCTGTGTGGATTGCAGATCTAAACTATCAATTTGTGGTTTGAAGAACAAAGTAGAGATTTCAGAAAGTGGAGGATCAAGGGGAACCCTAAACTAATTATTTAGGTTGGACAGCATATGATTTAATTACATACGCATAAAAAAACAACAAGACATAACCCTGGACAGCTGCTGAGACTATTCGAAAAAGGCATACTGCACAGTAATTATTAATGCACAATTGATCTCAGTGCTAGCAGCTAAGCATTGTTTTCCACAGGTTTCTGGCTATATTACCGATGGATCATGTTTCTCCTGTTGTATTCCCCTGTTCCTACCAGATCTCATATCAGTGTTGAATGATAGCCAGCAGAAGATAAAAGCATGTGTCTTTTCACATTGAGCACATACCATCTTTTTCCAAGTACTTTCAGTTGCCTGTTCGTCTAATCCCAGTAACCAAGGCTCTATCCTTATATTCTTGCTCCAGCTACAGTACCATTACAGAGCCAGAAGATCCTACCTTAAAGATACTGTTGTTTATGGAAATTATTTTAGAAAGGACAGAGATCCACCAATTTACAGGAATGTATCAACAGCAGTAACTGGAAAGAGAATTATAGCACACAGCATACCAGAAGCATAAAAAATGTAACCCACAATTCAAAACTTCAAGGCATGAAAATGTTTTGTACTGAAACAATGCGTAATTAATTGAATGTCAGTATTACTTAAGAAAGAGAACATTCCGCAGTGTAGAAAGAGTGCAGGAAATGAGTTCAAATTGAATATTTTGTCTTAATTATACTATGCTCTGAATAAATTAAATGGTGAAGTATATCTGTTAGATACCAATCCTCTAAACCAGTGTTGCGCAAAGTTTTTAAATGCCGCCCCCCCTTTTTTAGCACACATTTTGTCCTGCCCATATTAAAACGTTTGACCTAACTTTATATTTTAACAGGTGGCGTCATTTTACAGAAATACAAAACCAGTGTGTGGTGCTCCCTGTCGACTTTGACTAAAATTAAGGTGAAATAAAGAGCGATAGACATACCATCAATTTACAGTTGTTCTGCTATTTCTTGACATATGGCATCCATCTTTTTATTGTCTTTATAACCACGGATGATGGCATCATAAAGAACGTTATATTTTTCGACGTTAATAATTAAATTCTCATTGATGTCGATTTCTGTGGTAATCTCTGCGTGAGCGAGGTTGACAGTCTGACAGCCACTACCTCTGACCTTTGATATTTCTGACTGGTCCATTACAACGTGAACAGCGCGTAGCAAAATACAAATAAAACAAAACGTATTTCTCTATATTTCCTCGCTTCATTCGCTTTGCTCGCGTTGTGCATTACTCCATTTAAATCAATAGTTTTCATTATTTTTGATTCGCAAGCTCGTGTCTGGTGTGCATAGCCCTTTAACATGCAAGTCCATGCCCATTGATGCATTTGATTTGGCGTTGTATGCTGTAGAGGTGCGCTTACACTCTGACTTTAAACAATGTGTTTGTTAACATTTATGTATTTAGCTAAATCTGGACCTTTTTTTTGTTAAATCTAGGAAAAGATACACAATTTACATACACGAAGAACTGCCCTTAATGGAAACATTTTTTTAATGACCTGTAGCAAATACACACACTATGTAAGCATACTCATTTATATATATATAGCAAATAGTGGAGTGATTCCTTCACTAGCCCAGCTGAGACACGAATACTTACCTAAAGCAGCCGAGTATCACAAGCAGGAGATTATGGAATTGGTAAAACAGTCTGGTTGCTTGTCAGTGGTCACTGACGAGTCGACTGATGCACAAGATCAGTATGGGTTACACATTGTATTTGTTTTGCAAGACCTAAATGGTGAACATACATCTGACATAGAACTGAAAGCTGTCCTTGCAGATACACTTTACCTACAGGCGTTACTTACAACACCTTTTCACAAGCTATTGTAAGTGCATGAATAAGTTTGAATTTTGATGATATCAGTGCATTTATCTCTATATTTGATGTTTAAAAAAAATTAAAAATCTGTACACATCATTTATAAAATAGTTCAGTGCACATTTTCACGAAATACGATACTTTACCCGTGACACTGCCGTGAATTTTAAAGAAAATTTCCGCAATTTGTGCCGGTAAATTACACATTATCTGAACCATTTAGTTAATACATAAAGTTGTTTGATGCAATACTCAAGTTTATTCTATTCCCGAATGTAAGGTATTGTGCATATTTTCCTGTGTTTAAGCCAAAGGGACCAATAAATGGACACCCAAATAGTTTTCCATTCACAACGAATCATAGTAACACATACTACTGCTAGAGGACACTACTCAATAGTTTGTTAAAGACATGGAGGTAAGCCGCACATGCGGTCCTCATATGGCTGTTCCAATTTCGGTGAACCTTAACTTGTACTCTATGTGACCAGTTTTGTTCAAGATAGTCTTAAACATGTTATGTGCTTTACAAGATTGTTTAGAAAGGTTTGCAGATGTCCTCTTCACCATGGCATCTTTAGTACAAAAAGTTGAGACACGGGTGGGATGCTGTAACAAAACAGTGTCTGTGTGGTCTTCAAATTGTTTTAAAAGCCTTCAACTTACATATTTTTACACTATACCAGTGACTTTAACATGAAATACATGATGTGTTTAGAGATGAACAGCCTGTTCAAAATAAAAATTCCCATTAAAATGAAGTTTCCAAATATGATTTAAACCATAACATGTGAAAGAAAATATTGTGGTGCATCCATAATGTTTACCTTTTCAATTCTTCTGCATTAATGTCAATACTGTATTTCTCAAATGTGAAATAAATGGCATTGTTTCAAATACTTTTGAAAAGCAAGGAGCAAGGAGTAGCATGAGCCCACTGAAAAAGATTAAACCAAATGTTGCTCAACCATTGAAGGAGACAGGTGGCAACACTATAGAACAGTTATGTGAATGGTTTTAAAAGGACATGGCAGTATTAGATTGAAATGTCAGAAAACGGTTTCTTTGGTAGAAACTTACTGTACTGTTATGAGCACTATTCCTTTTCTGCTGTTTAAATTTTGGTTCCAGGAACTCGGTCACATTCTAAATGGTTGTGTTTAGAAACTATTATATAAAAGGGATCAATTTTCTCAGTTGTCAGTTTCTTTAGAATCAAGAGGTTTCCTTTATTTTAGCAAACAAAAAAAGACATATTTTTGAGTAAATTGCTCAAGAATGACAAAAAGATGAAATGATGCAAATGGTATTGCTTTATAAAGTGGTTTAATTTCGAAGAACTTGCTTTTCATTCCTTGAAATGCTTGGTATTTCTTTCCCTTGCCAAAAAAAAACAAAAAAAAACAGTTTATGGTGCATTAAGACTGGTTCATACAGTATGTAAGTCGTGCAACTTCTTGGAGATGGGGGTCAGCTGAGCATCGGTTAGGTGTCCCAAGCTGGTCAATTATCTATAGGTATTGACGGCTGTGGAGGAATGCCATTATAAAATGAACAAATGTATCTGTGTATTAAAACATTTATATTTTGGTCTGGGTCATTAAGGCTACTTAATGTCGGTTGCTGTTTGAAGTGTTTCAAGATTCTAAAGTCCTGTTGGCTTTTAGAGAGTATCTACCTGTGGGATAATGACCGCTCTAATTGGAGCCCGACTAACCACGACGATCTGTGATGTTTATAATTGTCTTTAAAAGTAGGGTGAAACACTTAATTTGAAAACAAATGACAAACTTCACTCGCCATTTTGCTAAGCACTTAAGTTTTCAAATCTAAATTCATCATTGGTTGGCAAACAAAATTAGTAAACAGCCAAGCTTTGGCTATTGTCTTCAAACTAACAAATGCATCAGGAAAAATTCTTTATCAAGGAATTGCCTTATGAGATTCTTCAGGGCACAGTAAAGAACTGTCTTATACCCCTCTCCATGAAATGAGTATCTTTTGGTACTACTTTGAAAAAGAATAAGTATATATTGTACAGCGTAGTATCTTGGAAAAAAATCCAATCGACACAAAAAATGTTAAAGTCCAAAACCCTGGTAAACTGATTCATAATTAGTTAGGATAGCAAGACATGGAAACAAGATTTACAGGACATCTTAAAAATAACAAAAATATAATTCTAAAGGCAATATCCAAATGTGATTCTCTATGCTGGGAAACGGGGGTCCCAACTGTCAGATCAATACGCTAACACAGCTGTACAGGTCTGGCACTGACTACACATACTAGAAATGACGTGTTTAATATACACATCTGTGAATATCCCTGTATTGTTTGGAGCAGTGTACATTCACAAACCACAGTAACATAAGTTGAACAGTTAAAGGGGTGTAACACCAAAATAACAGAGAAGAGCCTGCCAAGAATCCAATCTCAGTCTGTGCACCTGAGGTTTTCTATGGGGGAGAACAGTCCATTTTCTTTCTATGGGCAGCACTCAAAATATCCTCCAGGTAGGATGACCGAGAATTCCAGTTTGATGTGCAATTACTAATCTCCCGTCCAAATAAACAAAGCAGAGTCAGAAGCCAGTCGGGTAATTAAACTTTGACTCCTGTTCGCTGTGATATTATTAGCACTGAGCAGGTCCCTGTGGGAAGTTCACAAGCATCACTGCTTGGGCAGTCTTAGTGCAAAGCTGCACGTTTGAGGGCCAGAACAGGAAATCCCAGTGCTCCACACTGGGCTGGAATACAATACCACCATTAAAACTATGAAAGTCAGCTAGGAAGGTGCAAATAAAGTTTTAATTATAAGCCCTAAATCAGGCAGAAATTGTCAGAACATTAAATTTAATGTACACTACATCTGTAAAATGCAAGTTAACTGTTCTAAAGTTCCATACTATACATTAGGTGGTAGGTGGGATGTAAAGCTACAATAAAAGCACATGTCACTGCCGGTTGGTTTGAATCTGCACGATTGTATTTTGTACAGGTTGACAGGCATATATTCTGTGTGTGTGTTTTAAGATTCTGTCAGTCTTGTAAGATGAAAAAAAATCAAGAGGCCACTACCACTGTTATCTGCTCATAAGTTTTCATATAAAAGGCATGCTTCTTAAAAATGACCTAGGTGACAACAGATTTCCCATTCCATGATAAATCTTAAAGAACAAATACTGTCCATCTACAGTAGATCTAGGGCTGCAACGAAGGGTACATTTTGACCTTTGACGGTTTGGAACACATTACCGAAGGAAGATTTGAAGGTACTAATTTGCATAATCGGTGACATCACCATAGCTACTTGTTTATATTTGATTGAAAATCTTATTATTTTACAGGTAAGCCATATAAATGGAATATAAGAACATAAGAACGTTTACAAACGAGAGGAGACCATTTGGCCCATCTTGCTCGTTTGGTTGTTAGTAGCTTATTGATCCCAGAATCAGGGACGTTCGTCTGGTTGATTTGAAATTTGCAGGTCCGTACAGTCTTTTGTATTAATGAATTGACAAATTAATTAGTGAATTATTAGATAAATTAACAAAAACGTTTATGAATTACTGTATGAATTGACGAATTCATGGACGATTTGCTGGACAAATGGACCAATTCATGAATTGACAAACAAATTGACAAATTAATGGCTGGATAGTTTTGGCACAAATGGCTCTCCATACATTTAACCTCCTCTTTGAATGTTCTCTTGCTGTTATAATATTGGAAAAACTTTTTGGAATTGGTTTTAGCCCCCTTAGCAATGTTCATTTCTATCTCTCTCTTGGTCTTTCTAACTTCCTTTTTGACTTGCATTTGCAGTTCCAAGTACTCTTTCTGTATGCTTTGTTTTTTGGTCCCTTTTAAACACTGTAAAGTGCCTTTTTTCGCTCAATATTTTTATAATTGATCTATTAAACCATTTGGCAATTTAGTTTTAGATTTAGATTGGTCTACTTTTGGTATGTAATTGTTTTGCGCCTCTAGTACTACATTTTTAAAAAACAGCCATCCTTTTTCCGTGGATGTTTTTTCTATTTTACTCCAATCTGACCTCTGTTTTAGTTATTCTGTCTTCGTTATTTGAAAAGACTAAATCAAGGCATGCCTCCCCTCTAGTCGGTGCCTTGACAAACTGCGATAGGAAGCAGTTATTTGTCATTTCCACCATTTCAATTTCGTCCGTCGTGCTCCCCACCGGGTTTTCCCATTTTATATGGAGGAAGTTGAAATCACCCATTAGTATGGCTTCTCCTTTGTTACACGCATTTCTAATGTTGTTGTATAACAGATTATTTTGCTCGGCGTCTGAATTTGGCGGTCTATAGCATGCCCCTATTATTATGCCCATTGAATTTTTGTCCATTATTCTGACCCATATTGATTTGGAATTGTTTTCTTTGTCCAGATTTAACACCTGGGCTTCAAGACTATTTCTTATGTATAGCGCTACCCCTCCGCCTCTTCTGTCCTGCCTGTCTTTCCTATACAGTGTATACCCACTAATATTATATTCGTCTCCATCACTCTCAGACAACCAAGTTTCTGTAACACCTATGACATCGTAGTTACTTGTTAGTGCATAGCTTCAAGTTCTAACATTTTGTTTCTGAGACTTCTAGCATTTAGATAAATACATTTAATAACTGTCTTACCAGAGTTGTTGCCCTTGTTTTGATGTGGTCTCCGTTCTGTTTTTTTAGAATTTTGTTGATTTCTCCCCCCTTCCTTTCTACGGACGGACGGTGCTCAGTTTTTTCGAAATTGAAATTATTAGTGTTAGCATATATTTTGTTTCAAACATATTCTACCATATCACTTCTCTTGCACTGTATTGTATACAAGGTATTCAGTATATATTTTACTGAAGCACTACAACCGCTATAGGTACCCCCCAGTGCTTTGGATAATATACCGTGATCCATACACGGCAGCAGCACAGTTGCTACGTATAAAGATTTGGTTAGATTTTAGTACAACAACTTTTGTTTATATAAATAAAAATAATTTTGCACATGAGTGACATTCAATATGTGATTTATAGTATTCACACATTGTCAAATGATTTCTGTTAACACAAAAAAAAACACAGTTTGTTCCTGGCTAGCGAACAAACCTTCGAACTTTCTAACACAGCCCTAAGTACATCCAATGCATACATCATGGTATGTATATTGTGAGAACATGATCATCTATCTAAACAACACGCATTACTAAATAAAACATGTATTCTATAGAACAACTTTGAAATTTAAAATACTGGCACATATTTATTCATTTTATTAGAAAAACTGCTGTTTCTCTCTCAATCCTATACCCAGTATATTCATAGCTGAATATGCAGCAGTGCAAAAAATACCTGTGTCATATTAGATTTCCAATAGCAAGGGGGGAAACATTCTTCCGTACATTAGAAGGGATGCTGCTTAATTCAAAGATCATTTATAAATATTTGTTATATGAACGAATATGAATATGTTAATGGTTGCCAGTGCTTGTTCAAATATTCAGATATTTTTTACAGGGGTATTTAAAAAAACGTGTCGGTCTGCTTTCGGGGGTGCTATAATAAAACCTGTTTTATTGCAACTACAGGTGGTAGTATCAAAAACTGTTTTAGCAATTACAGCTAGTATAATCAAAATCAGCTACAGTTGTTTTGCATAAATGAAAGCATTTGTGTGCATACCTAACTTATCGGCTGGGGAATAACATGTACTGTTAAAAAATAATAATCACACCTGCATTAGGTATACTGCATTATAAGACCTCATTAAAAGAACAGAACAGTAAGCATTTTCAATTCTCGATCTATCCCTAAATGTATGCTTATAAGCTAAGCAGAAGCAATCTTATCTTGTTTTATTAAGGGATCGTCCACAGCTTAGGGGTGCATAATCTTATTAAATAAAGTCTTTCAATCTATGTGTCTATCAATCCATCTATTTAAATAACACAGTGCACAAGGAGGTGCTACAGTCCTTTGACAGAAAAAAAGAGATTTCTTTCCTTGTTCAACAAAGAGTGGTATTTAGTACAATATGAGAAATATGCTTAACAATAACTTGGCTTTCTCATCAATATATTGTAGGAAGCCCATTAGCCACATCAACTTTCTCTTTTGTGCTGACAGTAGGCATTTCAGTATAAATGACCTTTCTGCACAGTATGTGTTACCATAAAAAGAGACAAGAGCTCACTACAAAATTAACGGAACTGCTTAGCATCAAAGCCTTTTATCTGAGGAAGAAGCCAGTGCCAAAGTCAATATTAAGAGTGCAAGAATGTGACGTTGTTTATATTGTCATCACATCATAGGGCTTAGGAGATATTTTAAAATGAACAGAGTCTGTCTTTCCAATTTCCTTCAGCTTTTAGCAAACTGTAATTTTCTGCACTAATCTTGCATAATGCTGTGTACTGCTTATGCACTTTCTAGCAAATATCAAATGCATACAAATGGTCTGCCTGGTGTGACAGGGCAATCACAAACTTGAAACTGCTTTAATTGAGTTGGCTGGAACTTAAACCGACGCAGGGGAGATGGCATGAATGCAAGTTCCAGTAAGAAAAGCAGTGTAACCTAATAAACATTTAAAGGAAAACAGATGTATTTCCTAATGCCAAACATGAACTCCCAGCACCCCAGCGGTGGGATGAATAAATTACACTTTCAAAAGAGAGCTAAAGCCATCATTCTTTTCAACAACACGAGTGATTTGGAAATATAATGAATGTGAGCGTGTTCATTAGGTATTAATTTATTCATTAAATATTAACACTTGTGTCGCCCGGTTTGAAGCACTCGTGACATCTCTTCCTTGTGGTAAAACAGCTGTGATGTTTCTTTTGCGGTATCGTATCACAGCTGGAGAAGGCAGATATTATGCATCCCCTTAGGTGACATCATCACACTTAAGCAAGAGGGAGATGTATGTGACCTGGTGTGAGGATCGAGCCATCGGGTTTGTCTTGAAGGTATCATGTTGACCCTAATTGGTTATCTCCTTATCTCCAGCACTTACTTTGAAGATTGGGATGGCAAGGATTAGTTTATCATCTCTGTTTGTTCATTCTAATCATGAATATGCCCATCTTTCATGGTTGTATTTTTTGAAGGGGGCCACCACGCTGACAACCCCCCAAAAATGAATACCTTACACCACCTTTCACCCAACTGTGACCAGAACAGGCTATACTAAGGATTGAAAGAAAAAAAAGAGTCCCAATGTCATCATTTGTTCATAGCGCACACAACTAGGCAAAAGTTGTATTCTCATTGGCAGCGAACATCAATTAACAGACTATAGATGTGTGGCAAACATATTTTGGCAAACGTTTGCAGCCCTGAAACATTAAGTGTGATGTTTAGAAAAGGGGATATTTTGCTGTAATCAGGTTTATCCATGTGTAGCACTATCATACCACCTAAACAAACACCATGGGAGGATGATGCATCTATCATGGAAGGAAGGAAATCGCTGGCGAAAACCAGGTCAATGAGCCATTGCAATACCATGCAGAATAAATATGATGTGTCACTGTTTTTAGTCACAAGACACACCTATAAATCCTTACACTAAACATTTAAGTTGAACAGTCTCATGTGGCTGGTGAAAACCAAGCCATCTAGATCCATAATTTGGATTTAAAAAACATATCAGTATACAGTAGATAAAACTTTTGTCATTATAACCTTAAATACACAAAATCAATATAAAACAAGTATATATGTATACACACACACAAACTATGTATATATTTAGGATCACTGGTTATTTAAGATGTTTAATTAGAAATAATAATAATAATAATAATAATAATAATAATAATAATAATAATAATAATAATAATAATAATAATAATCTATGTGACAAAAGATGTCCCATGCCAAAGACATCCTCACACTTGAGTAAGGACATGGTGATATCAGCACCATTCACAAAGAAGGAAGCCATATTCTCCACAGATTTTTACCCCACTTCAAAAAACTGATATCTGTAGACAGACAGCCTGTTTGTGAAACAGGCTCTTTAAATAGAGGCTCTTTAAAAAGAGAAACTTTAAATAGAGATGATTGCCCCCAAGACTTAAGGTTGAGCCACTTATCCATCAAAGAAACTGGTAATTGCTTTGCTAATCTGGGAGAAAAAAAATTGAAAATTAAAACTTTAAGAACTTTTGTAGTGCAAAAGAAAGCTGGTATTGCTACGTTGGCCAACTTCTGAAGGGTTTTGTGGTTTTCATTTACATATAATTACACTTTAATGCAAGCGTGACAAGTGCAAAGACTGTTAAGTGGCAGACAGCACAGGCTGTTCAGGACCCCCTATGATATTGGATGACAAGATGCAGCACAAGCTCCATCTCCTGCTAATTAAACGAATCAATTAAGAGACTATTGTTGCAACTGTGTAACTGATGTTCTATAGTGGCAATAACAACCCCACAGGGAGGTCTTCTACTACATTAAAACGCTGTCCTCTACAACTTCCTCTGATATTATTAGAAACATTTATTTGCGTCTTGCTGTCATGTCAGCTGCAAAGGCAAATTATGGAAATATGTAGACCAGAATGATCCCAGTATGAGATCTGGTTTAGTTCTCAACCTCAGGGGCAACAATCACCGAAATTCCAAAGTTACCCAAAGTTCTTTAATGGCGTGGATACATCCATCAACACAGCAACCATTTAGTCGCAAGGTAAGGGTCACATATTTGCATTCTTTCCTGCTAAGCGAATACAGTTTAAGCAGATAAATTATCATATTACATTTACCCTCCTGAGTTAAACTGATTGAGTTCTAAATTGTTTTAAATGGCTGTCATTAATCCCTTCTATAGGCTAAGTGTTTTTATTCAGAATCTTAATTGTATTGGATCATCAAGGGTCAAATTAAAGGGATATTAATGCTGCATGCTATTTAAGATCAATTTCCAGAACAACTTTATAATATACAGTTTTGAAAGGGAAATTAATATTTAGTTAATCCATAATTTAAGTCTTGGGTGCCATGTTAATGAAGGTAAAAGAGCAGTTCTTTGTTGGGTAAGAGAAACAGCTACAGTAGTTAATACAACAGTGTGGATTCATAAATGAGGAAACAAAAATTAAAAAAAAAAAAAACACTGTCTTGCAGAGGTTTTATTTACATGAACACATTTAATATGAATTGCTTTTTGGCTGTTTATCAATTCAGACCATCTTAAACTGCAAATGTGTAAAGACTTCTTTCTTATTCTGAAATACCCTGTGCAACAAATTACAGAAAATACTATAACAAGTAGGTCACTAACATGCATCACGGTGACCTACATCCACATTGACACAGACAAAGCCACATCCCCAGTAGAAATGTGTGACAGCGATGGACAGACTTGTGCCTCCACATATCCCAGATACTTGGAATAACTTGTTAATTAAGGAATGCCCTTATATATATATATATATATATATATATATATATATATATATATATATATATATATATATATATATATATATATATATATATTACCAAAAGACAGACACTCAAAAAGACATTTGTCATGAAATGTAAGTTTCTTTTAGTATTTCTGAATTTAGTACTATTAAGTGTTTAATAGTTATGGGTACATTTTCTAAACAGATCAGTTTCAACTACTCAATACTTTCACCTCAATCCACCAATGAGTTCAGATGACTGGGTTATGGACCCTGTGTTAAAACAGAATCAACATTTGTTGCATGATACAGGGTGTCTATACAACAATTTATATAAAAGAAATACCTGTTTCCCCCGATTCTGACTTAATAACCTGTGCTGCAGAATATATGTTTTCACGACATCGCAACTGAAGAAGAGTTTCTCTAGATAACTGCAAAAATCCAAGTACAGCATATGTACAAAGACGCCTCCATATGTCTTCATATTCTGATACTGTCAATAATTTGAAAAATAATTCTCTTACTAAGCAAAGCTCAATTGGATAAGCAGTTCTCTAGATGAATGTAACAATCCAGGTGTGACGCACTGTGACAGGGTGTCCTCCCGTTGTGGATATTATTTATGTATGTATGTATTTATTTGTGGTGGTGGTGGTGTTGTTATTATTGTATGTGTGTGCGGGCAGACAAAAGCCATCCGACAGTATTGTTTATTGTTAGAGACAGGCGAAAAGCCGGTCTCGTAAAGTGTAGCTGGCGGGGATGGGGTTAAATTCCCATCCCAGTAAAGCCCGTGGGAATGTGGCTGGAGCCTTAATAAGGTAATTGTTCAATGGGTAATTAAGGCTCCAGCCACTGTTTAAAAGACCCACTCCAGGCGCAGTGTTTGGAAGAGTTGTGAGGAGAGTGAAGGATAGTAAGAGCGAATGCTACCAAGCCAGCAAACAAAGGTACTCATTTTAATATATAAAGAATTATGTGTCAGTGTTTGTTTTACTTTGGCCAGAGTGCCCTTTTCTTTGTGTGTTTTTGTTTAAATCTTTATTTTGTTATTTAAATAAAATACGAGCACAGCAGCGCCGTTTAGCCCCGTACCATCCTGTGTTTTTGGTTTCATTTCCTGGTCTGACATCACCACTGCAGCCCTCACTGTGACACGCACATATGAGGGTGTGCATCCACTGTGTGGAAAATAAGACAGGTCTCAGGATCAAACACAATTCAGTACCCTGATAGCACAGGACTAGCTTATTTAGATCTTTGTTTTACTTTTCTGGAAAGCTTGCAAACAGTAAACGGTTTAGCTAACTATGCATGTGCAGACCTTTTAGCCATTGTACAAACTATCAAAATCATTTTCCAAACTAATTCCAACTAGAAGTATTCGAATTGTATGTCATTTTGCAACTTTTTATACCGCAGAATGATTTCTGGATTCACAAAAACAGCATCTGAGAAAGACAACACTGCTAACTGTATAGTAAAGAAACAGTAGAATACAATGCAATGCCACTATCTTAATAACATAACAGCAATTATATCTTTAAGCAGTATGCTTAAAGGTGCTCTGTTCCTGGTGCGAATTTAAATGCTCCTTTCAGTCCAGGGGTTAACTCTCAGCGGTGTTGCTGGCTATGAGTGTTTTACGTCGTCCTTCAACTAGCAACACGAAAAAGGCCAGTGATGTCTCTTTTTATTTTCCGGAGCTGAATTCCTCCGTGCCTCTTGCCTTCATGTCAGACGGCTTGGCTAACCCTTGTTTCTTATCAACAACCACAAGCAGAACTGTGTTTGCCATCTAGTGTCAGGAAATCAAATGAACCATTTCATCCATGCTGATGCCCCCGTGACAGACAGCCTCGCTGTACTCCCAATCAGCTAGCTCTTAAAACCGTGCTGATGGAAAGGTCAATGGAGTATGTGCTAAGTAGTGCCGTGCTGCTGCAGCTGCACTGCGACTGAATCCACTCCAGCTGAATGGATGTCTGGCAGCAGGCTTGCAAACAGGGCTCATCAAAGGGACAGACAGGTAGTGTCAGATACTGTATCTATTGCTTATGTATTTAGAACTACCATGGCTATTGAAGTGCATACGAATTAGATCAGATTAATATTTAGTTTTGATTGATTTTGTTTACCATTAATTAATACTTTTTATTACAGCAGTATAAGTCTGATTTCCAGTAATGCATACACACATTATATATATATATATACAGTACTGTGCAAAAGTTTTAGGCAGGTATGAAAAAATGCTGTAAAGTAAGAATGCTTTCAAAAATAGACATGTTAATAGATTATATTTATCAATTAACTAAATGCAAAGTGAGTGAACAGAAGAAAAATCTAAATCAAATCCATATTTGGTGTGACCACCCTTTGCCTTCAAAACAGCATCAATTCTTCTAGGTACACTTGCACAAAGTCAGGGATTTTGTAGGCATATAGTCAGGTGTATGATTAAACAATTATACCAAACAGGTGCTAATGATCATCAATTCAATATGTAGGTTGAAACACAATCATTAACTGAAACAGCTGTGTAGGAGGAATAAAACTGGGTGAGGAACAGCCAAACTCAGCTAACAAGGTGAGGTTGCTGAAGACAGTTTACTGTCAAAAGTCATACACCACGGCAAGACTGAGCACAGCAACAAGACACAAGGTAGTTATACTGCATCAGCAAGGTCTCTCTCAGGCAGAAATTTCAAGGCAGACAGGGGTTTCCAGATGTGCTGTCCAAGCTCTTTTGAAGAAGCACAAAGAAACTGGCAATGTTGAGGACCGTAGACGCAGTGGTCGGCCAAAGAAACTTACTGCAGCAGATGAAAGACACATCATGCTTACTTCCCTTCGCAATCGGAAGATGTCCAGCAGTGCCATCAGCTCAGAATTGGCAGAAAACAGTGGGACCCTGGTACACCCATCTACTGTCCGGAGAAGTCTGGTCAGAAGTGGCCTTCATGGAAGACTTGCGGCCAAAAAGCCATACCTCCGACGTGGAAACAAGGCCAAGCGACTCAACTATGCACAAAAACACAGGAACTGGGGTGCAGAAAAATGGCAGCAGGTGCTCTGGACTGATGAGTCAAAATTAGAAATATTTGGCTGTAGCAGAAGGCAGTTTGTTCGCCAAAGGGCTGGAGAGCGGTACACGAATGAGTGTCTGCAGGCAACAGTGAAGCATGGTGGAGGTTCCTTGCAAGTTTGGGGCTGCATTTCTGCAAATGGAGTTGGGGATTTGGTCAGAATTAACGGTCTCCTCAATGCTGAGAAGTACAGGCAGATACTTATCCATCATGCAATACCATCAGGGAGGCATCTGATTGGCCCCAAATTTATTCTGCAGCATGACAACGACCCCAAACATACAGTGAAAGTCATCAAGAACTATCTTCAGCGTAAAGAAGAACAAGGAGTCCTGGAAGTGATGGTATGGCCCCCACAGAGCCCTGATCTCAACATCATCGAGTCTGTCTGGGATTACATGAAAAGAGAGAAGCAACTGAGGCTGCCTAAATCCACAGAAGAGCTGTGGTTAGTTCTCCAAGATGTTTGGGCCAACCTACCTGCCGAGTTCCTTCAAAAACTTGAATTGATGCTGTTTTGAAGGCAAAGGGTGGTCACACCAAATATTGATTTGATGTAGATTTTTCTTCTGTTCACTCACTTTGCATTTTGTTAATTGATAAATATAAACTATTAACATGTCTATTTTTGAAAG
This sequence comes from Acipenser ruthenus, assembly GCF_902713425.1. NCBI lineage: Eukaryota > Metazoa > Chordata > Actinopteri > Acipenseriformes > Acipenseridae > Acipenser > Acipenser ruthenus. The sequence goes on along the minus strand of NC_081196.1, from coordinate 44,208,376 downwards.
CATTCTTACTTTACAGCAATTTTTCACACCTGCCTAAAACTTTTGCACAGTACTGTATGTATGTATGTGTGTGTGTATATATATATATATATATATATATATATATATATATATATATATATATATATATATATATATATATAGACACACACATACAGGCAAACTTCACTATAGTGAACCCCTGTTTTAATGATCCCAACAGCAATAACTGATTTTTTCAATGAAAATTAGCCCTTAGAACAATCACTTACCAGGATCAACCTGGATACAACGATCTCAGTACTGACACTGAACTTTTTCCAGTGTGAATGTTATTCTCTCAGTGAAAACAAAGACCATGGTTGGCTACTTCAATGATAAGGCAAATTCAAAGATAACCTATTGTGGTGCAAATCATGCATGACATACGCAATCGTTGCCTGCCTGCCATCTTCACACAAACTGCAATATGAAGCAATCTATGCAAGAGAAAGAACATGTAATTATGTACAAATCATATATATATATATATATATATATATATATATATATATATATATATATATATATATATATATATATATCTATATCTATATCGATATCTATATAGATATATATATATATATATATATATATATATATATATATATATATATATATATATATATATATATATATATTTTCCTCCACTTACCACTGTGCCCAAACACTGTAGACTCATATCTCCACTTGCATCTCTGGAAAGACACTGAAATAAAAAATAAACAAAGAAACTAAATCAAAATTTATTAGTGGTGGGCAACGATATGAAAATTGTATATCGATAGCGTGCATATATTTCGATATCGATAATATCGACGTCTTCCAAAATACAGAAATATAATAACACAATTGCAATATCAAACATATATACATATATACACGTTAACAGGCATTTACATATGAAAAGCAATAACTTACTTTAACTTAGTGGTGCTTTGCTTCACAATATCCATGGAGTAAAACAAGGTCTTGTTATATCGTTTTACTATTCCATCATCAGCCTCCTCAAAACCGAAATATGTCTACACTTCACAGCGCACATACTTCAGAGTTGTTATTTTCTGGCCAATCCGGAAGTAACTCAATCTACAGCTGGTCTGCATATAAATGCTCTCACGACACCTCTAAAAGTATTAAATACAGTGTCATGCTAAATTTTGCATTATTTTCAAGATGTGTTTTGATGTTTAAAGGTGCATCTCATTTACAATACAGAAAGTTCACATTTTAAAAAAACATTAATAATAGCTTAAGTAATCAAATGGACAAAATGCAATGAACTGCTGATGTATGCGCATATCTCAAAATAATGTAGCATGCAAATAGCGTTTGGTACTTATACACCAATCAATGGAATAAAACGGTTAAATAACACTTTAGTGTGTGGAGTTTGCCTGCGAGACTGACAATGATTGCTATGTACAGGGTTTGTTGTATCTTAACATAAAATAAACTTGATTATAGTGCATTTGTACTTTTAGCAGTATTAGCAATAAAAAGTATGTCTCTGCGAACGTATGTGAATTATTTTTTGTTTAATCTCACGATAACATTTCTTTATTTTCAAATGCAGATGTACTTATAGAACAGCTACAAAATGTTTGAAGCCTTTTTAGCAAACTGGGCCACCAAAAGTTCTAACAGTTGTTAGAAGACATTAAAAATGCTAAAGCCCAAAGGCACTGAATAGTGTTTATATACAGGTAACACAATATGGAAATATTTTGTATCTTATTTTATATGTGGACACATTACCTAGTATGCTTAATGACCATTATTTTCTTCTTAGAGCTTTCTAATACAATACTTGTTTTGTGTAAGCAGAAGTACAGAGTTTTCTTGGCTAACGACTTCTATTAAAAGCAAGTTCTCAAAACAGCAGTTCAAAGAAAAAAGGAAAAGAGAACACAAGGTTTAATTGCTGAGGCAGGGTAAATGTTGATACTAAGTTTCATTTGTTTTGAAATGTTAAAGGTCTCAGAAGACGCCACTGAAAAAATAACCACTGACAGTGTCTTTCCAACCACAGCCCTTGCTAGATCACAACTGTTATTAGGAAAGCAGGTCACGAGCTGTCACAATAATCTGAGCTCGTCACAGAAGAAAGAAAGGAGGATTTGCCAAAGCCTGGCATATTACAGCAATAATGATTAATGGGGCTTGGAAAATAAGGGAAATCAATTAATATAAATACTGACAGTTTCATTTTACTGGAGGAAGTATGGATGTGCACGTCTCTCTGAACCTTCTGCAAACTTAAATCTGTTTCGGGGAGATTTGAAGAACGAGACGTTGCTTTCTAAAGAGGCTGTCCGCTTTCAATGCCAAAACAAATGAAGCAAGAAATCTCCCCGTGATTACCTCGTATCAGACAGCCGCAAGACCTTAGCCGGTGTGCTTCCTTCCAAATGCTAGTAAGATGAGCGAACAATCAACTGTTGTGTAATTAGAATGGGAAAGGAGCAGCTGATCCTATTGTGATCAAACTGTCCTGTGTGCTTCTGATTGCCTGCATCCTTCTCAGCTCTCAGTTTCTCACAAGCAGACCAGATTTCACGACATACAATCTGTACCATCGTGGCTAAAAAAAAAAAAAGAAAAGAAATAAAATAAGATCCAAAACATAAGGGAAACATCTAGACTAAAATATTTACCAAATGAGAACTGCTGAAATAAAATGGTTCAGGTTACCAACAATGCAATGATTCCCTCTTATATAACAGCTGTGCTAAAGAACTGGGAGGTGAAGAAGAGGCTCCGCAAGGGGAACAGATCAAATTATATATATATATATATATATATATATATATATATATATATATATATATATATATATATATATAATGAACTACTGCTGTATCCATCCATTGAGAGACAGATCAAGACAAATACAATGTGTATCTATTTGTACAGTACACAAAGATAAAACAAAGGCCCAATTCAATTAACTTTTAAGCTGGAGGGAAATGCTGAGAGAACATTTCATTCAATTACCAAATCATTGATGAGTTAATCAAATCCAAATAACAGTACACATTCGATGGATTGCATGAACTTATCCATTTCCCTTTAATGCGTTCCTCCAGCTAGTTCATTGAATGGTGACCAAACTAAACACCAAACAAACAACAAGAGAGTCTGGAAAGAGTTTGGGCCACTATCCTTATATTTCAAGATTTTGCTTTACAAACACCTTGGAGGCTTTACAATTATTTTGCAGGTTGGTAGAACATCTGGGTGCTAGAAACGCACCAATTGTCCACCTGAGTGCCAGGGGAGACAACTGCAGCCTCCAATCCAGACACTCCACTTGTTTAGTTTTGCTTTAAGAGCGATGGAGAGAGTGCGCTAGAGTGGGATTGAAACAGAATACAATGGGCTGCAATATCACACTTGCTTATTGACTACTGCAGCTCCTTGTTAGTTAGTCTACAGCTATGGCCAAAAGCTTTGCATCACTTAGAATTATACATATGAACATAATTTAGATATTTCATTTAGTATATGGAAAACTACAACGCGGTATGTAATTCAATATGTTAACATAACATTATTCAGCAGGTTTCATTTGACTTTATGAAGCAAAATTAGATCATTCTATAGGGTGATGCAAAAATTCCCCTTCAAAGTCAATTTAGCTGCTCGTGTTCTAGTTCTCCAGAAGCAAATTCTCTGAAACATGGCTTAGTTTCCACTAGCTGAAATGACTAGTTCAACTATAAAGACATGTCTATCAACTTAGCTGACACAGCCTGACTCTTTTAGCTTTTAAATTTTAAATTTGTGGTTGTCAACAAAAACAACAAAATATAATCTATAAAGCAAATCCCATAGGAAGTCATCTCAGGGCACTTTAAAATTGCAACGGAGCAAATAAAAATTAATAATTAAAAATAAATCAACTTTAAGCAGTGCTACTATAATATTATTATTGATAATAAAGCTACAACTGAAAAAATCCCAGTGTCCAGTTTATAAGTATAATTACTTGATAATAACTTGATATTATCAAGGTGATACTCAAGGTGTCAAAAGAGACCATTATCAGCAGATAATTGACAAAACGTAACAAGAGAAGAACATAGCAAACATACATCCTTATTAACACAAATGAAAAGGTGGGGGTAGGTTACAGTGTGCAGGTCATCGAAGCCAAGATTCATGCTCTACATAACTACACATAATACAGGCAATTCAGATCATAACTATTTCCACAGCAAACAAAAATGATGAAATGATTTGACACAGCGAGGCCCTCCTATCATTCCGAGGTTAAGGATGATTGACTTGAGCTTCTAGAATCACACTGCTCTAACCCCCTGCTGGCCTTACCTCATGATGAGTGGGTAGCACGGCTTTGAGAGCAAACAATTTGAAACGCACTGTTATCTAGTTTCATTGCCTAAACTTTGATGTCTATTTTAAGTTAAGGTGTGAATTACCTCCTCCCTACTGCTCTACTGCCGTGAAGGCTATTTAAAAACAATAACTAATCAACTTATTTTGCAGTGAAGATATGTTTTTGGTGTGTAGCGGGATCACTTTAAAACCTGCATATTGCATTCGTCCAGCTGTCTACAATATATATGTAGGTTTTGAATACTTTGCATCCAAAGCTGTACTTACAAAAATCCTAAAAAGGCAGTAACATTGGTTCACATCCACAAATGTAGTTAAGCAGTTAAGAGAAACCACAAATGGAAGTAGTATATAACACAGTCTTATATGTCAACAACCTTCTTAAATATGTAGAAACTAGACAGGACAGTACACCTTTAAATAAGGCATGTCTGTATGTGTATACTGAACAACAAAATTGTAATATCCAGTAATACTGTATAATGCAATTATATAACTGTGAATCAGACACATACAATCCCAGTTTAAAATCTGACAGCTGCATATGCACTATAGCATACGAGGCATATTCCCCAACTTAACTACAATCAAGTATTTCTCAATATATGACAAGGGTTTCGTGTAACATTGCACCCAGTTTTTCTGCTATGCTGTCCCAAATTAGTTCCACTTAGTTGGGTACCAATGACCTATTCAATGTAAAATGCAGCAGGGGCTACAACCAGTAGAGTACCAGAGTTTCCAATGGATGACTAACTGCAGAGGAGCCCAAATTACAAGGCAGAAAAAAACAAAACAGAGGTAATGTTCATGCAGAAGGACTGCGCAATTATGATTTAGATAACTGGAGTTAACCCTGTGACCTGGAGAGATAAAGAATCTCAACTCTTTAAAAATGCAAATAAATATATATAAAAAATACACTTAAAAAAATTAAAAATACAACGAACATAACAGAATATAATTTTGCTGTGCTGTTTTGGGAATGCTAATGCTGAAAGAAAAATTATCAAGGCAACTGGATCTACTCAAGATAACAAAAAAAAAGAATATGGGTCTTATTAAACTGTTTACTAGGTATTCCTTTTTTATTTTAAATTACATTATTAAAGGAGTGCTAGAAGAGGTTTTAAAAATCAATGTACCTACTCTTATTAGCATAAGCAACATCACTTGTCCATTCTTACTTGTATTGAAAATCTTGTGGATATTTTTTTTATTTATTTTGCTGTAAAAAAACGCATTAATGAGAACTTCTGGGGCTAAAACATTGTATCTATATTGGAGTGTTATAATAATACCAAGTTTATTATTACCATATTATTACAGTAAAAACAGTAGTTCACGTTATAAATATCATCACAGTGTAATGGTACATTGATTGAGTGGGCTTGATCCAATGATACATATTTCCATTATGTTAAAATTACTTGTCATACCTATGCTAAATCACCAACCCTTCACTAGTTAATTGCAGTGAATGCCCAGTAAAGTGCCAATACCTATATGACTAAAACTGAGAAAAATAAGAAAATGATTTGAAATAAAATGAAAACTCAATGGGAAAAATTGCAAAACAAAATGGGTGCAATTAAACAGACATTAGAAAATGATTCAGTACCATCAAACAATCAGTTTCCACCTCTAGCAGGCTTCTCTCAGACGGTAGATGCCTGCTGCTATGTCACAGCATCAACTGTGAATCAAATTTAAAAATCAATCTGCGCAAGTACCAGCTTTTTTATTCTGACTTGCCGTAATGAGAGCTCAGTTCACATCTATTATATTAAGAAGTGTGCTACGTGGACAAGTTGCCAAAATGCTTAGTAAGAAAGTGTTTAAACATTGTCCAGGGGGACAAAAATCAGATGAATGAGACAATATTTTAATGACTGATGAATCAAAGCGTCTCCTTTTGGAAACTAGAAGAGTTTTTGTGCAGAGACTTGACCATGAGAAGTTTAAGTAAATATAGTGGTAGGGAGGATTTTTTCTGCTGTAAACTTTACAGCTTTTTCACTGCTTTACTCTCTTCCCAGTTTTAACCAAACTGAAGCTTCACTGGAAGATGTTGTTACTTTACTGGTCCTTCACTGCAGCTAACTTTGAAACAAGTGATTAGAATGGCGTGAGAAATAACTGGATCACACTGAAAATGTGTATCAATGGATGAAGCCAACATTTAATTGTGCCCAGTAGTCAATGTACAATAATGCAAATTTCAGCATTACAAGACCTAATCAAATCACGTGAAAGTCACCATAAGGCTTCTACATTCACAGCGTTTTAAAAGTCAGCAACTGCAGACTTGTTCATCAGTGCAGCGTAACTGTATATATATATATATATATATATATATATATATATATATATATATATATATATATATATATATATATATATATATATATATATATATATATATAATGAACATCAACAATTTACTCAAAGCCTCCACTAGTCTGCAAAATAGCTCGCATCACTCAATTTTCAAGGTGTGGTATCCGAAGCATAATCAACAAGTACAGAGAAACATCATCTGTAATTGACAAACCTAGGACTGGAAGACCCAAAAAGCTGCCTAACAAGGATGAGCAATACTTGAAGATAATATCCTTAAGGAACAGAAAGAAGACAAGCGTTGAATTGACAACAGAACTGGCAGAAGGCACAGGTGTCGTTGTCCATCAAATCAACTCTGACCACATACTCTGACTTTTAAAACTCTGTGAATGTAGAAGCCTTTGGCGACTTTCACGCAATTTGATTGGCTCTTGTAATGCTGATTATATATATATATATATATATATATATATATATATATATATATATATAGAGAGAGAGAGAGAGAGAGAGAGAGAGAGAGAGAGAGAGAGAGAGAGAGAGAGAGATTTACGTATCCTGAATTATATAGTAATACTAAAAATAAATTCATTAAATGTTTGACTATAAGTCTTTTCAATGTCTGTCAATGTCTTTCTTAATTCAAATTAAAGGAAAACAAACCCCACACCATACTGAAAATGAGACTATTTATATATCATTTTTGTATATAGGGAAAATAATTTTAACAATGAAAATTGATAAACAACATATGATAGAAGCAAAAATGTAAAAATGTATAGGATTAATTAGAACTATGGATGGTGATACTACATTTATATTTAACTGGTAACAGTTTATTGCAAAACCAAACTGACTGGCAGAATTGCAGTTTTTGCTGGAGAGAGGCTATGATGCTTGAAGAGGTTTTACATTTCTTTCTATCAGTACTACTTCTTATTAGAACCTTTATACCTAAATTCACAGAACTGCTTAAATCATGTATTCAAACAGCTCAAGTGTAAAATTATTTAAGATTAGAGAACAAAGACTAAAATATTTGGCGTGGTAAAATCATCTGACAATTTATTATAAGTAACAATTAATAATCTAACGCCTCATTTGGTTTTTAACTCATTTCTTGTGTGTGCTGTGCAAATGAAGTGTCATTAATTCCCTTGTGGCATCAAAAGGGCACATGAAAGAGGAGGAATATTTTCTTTTGAAAGACGCTTTGAGAAGAAGAAAAAAACTGGATGAATGCGTGTATGTTTTATGCAAGCGTTGGATTAATGAAATGCATTACAAAAAAAAAAGCGTGACACATCTTTAAATCTTAATTTCAAATTGCTGAGCACTAACGTCTTCTGGGGGAACGTTATGTGATAATGCACTTCATCACACTATAATGTGAAAAACGGCAGAGGAGTTTTAAGAGAGTTATTTCAGTGAAGCAGACAATTGGCCTGTCAGGCAGTTGGAGCTTTCTTATGTTCGTTTGTTTGTGTTTTGTTTTCTTTTACCTGCATGGTCCTCTGGGTTCCGTTGATGGTGACAGGTAACAAAGCAGACGCAAGGTTCCATTCACTGGTCACATCCAGCCTCTCCTCATCAAGCTCCACCTGCAGCGACAAGCAGACAAGACTGTTACCGAGAAGACAGACAGAAAACAGATCTCAAGTTCATCGCTCATGTACCATGAGGCAGCCATTTTAAACAGATGGCGCCCAAACAACCTGTCATGTTTACTGCTGCTGCCATAAAAGACAAGAGTCCAACAACATGGTCTTCCAGCCGCCCCCGGGGAGCACGGAAGGACCCAAGAACAGCTGCCACTGGGTACTCAGGGTTTCAGGCAGTGCCGCACGCCTTGCAAAACAGCCATTCAAACTCCTCTACCTATCTGGACATGCTACATTTACTGCAATTAAACAAGCACGCCATTTGAATATCCGGTGACACTTTGCAACCTGCTCAACGGGGCTTGCATATAATCTCGTCCCCCAGGAGCGGGGAAGAAATTGTCCATGTCACTATTAATGAAGGAATTTGCATTGTTATCTTAATTAAGGCAAAATAATGAAGCACACTTCTGAATTAGTTAATCGACAAAAACTTGTACAAATGTGTTTGCGTGGCCTATATGCATGGCCTTCTGATAATGTATATTCTACCAGAGTGCCAGGGTTACGTCAAGTAGATGCCGCTACCCTATAACAAGGCAGATGACTCCTCTGTTTATTTGTTTTGCTCTTCAGCATTCAAAACATTTATTTTATTTTATTTATTTTTTTCGCAGATCGTAAAATTACTTAAAAAGAGGACAATGTGGACAGGTTAACCCGGATCCACTTTACACTTAAAACTAATCACACCTTAACCATGTTTAAAATGGAATCCCACCTGGATTCCCTTTAAACACGTTGCTGGCAAATGCACCATTATCAGAGAAAAGGGGCTTCCTGTGGTGATGTCTGTTACTACCTAATAGGTAAAGGCCAGAGAAAGGTTCACTGTTCATGACCTGGACAGCAACACTGAGTGGATGGGCATGTTGAGAAAAGAAGCGTATCTAAAGAGGCTCCAAAGTACTCAATAACATGAGGACCTCGAGTGCAGCATGAATTATTGATACAGCCAGAAGGAGCAGTATGGGAAGACTCTGAAGGAAGTGGGCACCAAGGATTTAAAACAGGTTGGCGTATAACAAAGCAATTCTGGAATTTGCACTTGAGAAGCTCCAAGGAACAGGCAAAAGAGTTTAACCCTCCGCTGCACGGCGCCTGGCACACTGGGCATGTAATGACCATAGGTGGTCCAAATAGTAGGGACGTATATGCAACCTCTATGTGCTACTCCCCACTAAAAATGAAACCAAAGATTCTAATGGGACACTTATTTAACATTCAAGGATATCTTTCATGTGCACAAAGGGATCCATCTGTGAAAGAAAGCATATTTATGAACAAGAAAATATCATAACTGAACTTTTAACTTTACTAGATTGCAATTTCTCTATTTACCTGTATGCAGGTTGTAATTAATGGACAAACATGAAATTAGTTGCAGTTGTGAGAAATGTGTTGTTTTTGTCGTAAACATTAAGTTAACAGACTGACATCATCAAAGGTGTTGTAACTTTATGTATACGTCACTGGCTAGAATACCTGTTATGTCCAGAATTCTTTATATCGTGCCCAAGACCTCATCACTGTAGGGAGAATGCAGCATCTGGGTCAGCATAATGTAGGAGTCAATTTTTAAAACTGGTGTACCTTCGATATTTAGCTGAACCCGACACTAACAAACTAGGTGCTCATTGTAACACTGGTATTTATGTTTTCTGTCACTCTAGCTAAAAGGAAAGTACTAGTAACAGTATTAGGCCATGAAAATGGATCGTATTCAAATTTTCACATTTAATAAACCAAAGTTTGGCATTGAAAATGTTCATTAGGAATTTACATTTCATTTTTTTTTTTTTTCTACTATGTGATATAATGGCTTTAGTCCATAACATGAAGCAACTTTTCCATAGCAACCTGAGCTTCATCACATCCTGTAATTTCTAAAGGAGTAATGCCATGCAGAACATATCAAATTGAAAAGGTTAATGGGAGAGGCTAATGGGAGCGCTTCTGGTGTCAGAGGCAGCTTTCCGTGCCTTACCTTTCCTAATAGTCATTAGGCACTGGCCGCGGGAATGCATTACATTTTCCACCAATAACAGTTTATGAATGCTTAAAGTACATTTTGTATATCATAATGAGCAATAGGAATCTTTTAGAAATAACAGAGGAGGATAATTGTTCTGTGTTTCCACAATATTCACTGGAAGTGGAAAATCCATTGTTTAAAAAAAAAAAAAAAAAGACCTGCTCTCCACCCATACAGGAATACAGAAGAAAAATGACCAGCACACCTTCAAGCACTGTATCTGTAAAATTATTAAATAAATAACAGTTCCTTTGTATTCATACTGAACAAGACCTCAAATAGGTTGGATTGAAAAGCCAGGTCATAGCTACGTCTAATTTTAAGTAAAGTAATTATACTCCTCGTCATTTCACATTTCATCTGATTTACACTAAAAAAAGTTAACTTTGAATTATTGAATTGCACAATAATGGGGGAGAACTGTATAAAAGCTGAAACAGAAGAAAAAGTACATGTGAATACAGTTTAAATTTCTAATTCTGATTACCTACTTGTAATCATTTGTAGAACAAAAATAATTCCCCTCGCTACACATACAAGCTCATACTATTCATGTTCAACATTTTTCAAGCAAATCAATGCTGTAGGGTTCATAGTCCGTCATTTCTGCCCAACACAAATGTAAGGTTTACATAAAGAAATGACAATCCCTGTGTGTACTGAACAGCAGGCTGTTGGTTATAGTTCACAGCAAGTTTCTTGCAGCAGGTACAGGCTATTCTCTTGGTACAGCACTTCTCCAAGGCAGTAGTAATCCCGTAAATATTATTTCCAATCCTGCAATTAAGATTCAATTAATCTGATTATTAAATTATTTTCTTTTGGTCATCATCTCTCAATGACCTATTCAGCTATTTACAAGAGCAATGCGTACTAATTGTCTATGCATTACTTAACTTATTTGATAGGTTACAAAGATGAAAGACATCTCCTAAAAGCAGCCACCCCTATTATTTCCTGATATACTACAAGTTAAATCTTTATGATTCATTTTATGCTGTCCATGTATCTAAAACTATACAGATAGCACATTGTATTACCAATTGCAACCTTATGTGGTTACCACTGTGACAGGGTAGAAGCCCTGCACAGGTAAATGGTGTGGGTTTTGTAGCTGTGTGAATAAAAATCATATATTTTTAATTTGTTTGGCAGGGATGGGGTTAGAATCATCTCTGCCAAATTGCTTAATTGAGGATCAATTAAGCACAGCCACATGTTATAAAAGGAGAGCCAGCACCTTTGTTTGGAGACAGCGTTTGAGGAGAGAAGACTGAATGTTTGGAGAGGTGATTGTTAATCTGAAAACTACTGAAAAGGTCTGAGTGTTTCTCTTTATTTTCGGTTCACTGGTACCTTGTTTTATTTTTCCTTTTGTTTGAACTGAATGTTCACATATTTGTTTGGAAGTAAAGGGATTAGCCCTCCTCATTAGGCAGGGAAATGATTGTATCGTTACAGCCTTTCACAGCAAAGGATTTTATTTGTTTATTTTTCTGTGAAAAGTATAACTTTGTTTCTTTTTAGAGGTGCATTGAGTGTATCAAAATAAACATGTGTGAGAGCACTTTATTCTACCTCTGGTGTCATCTGTCTGCCTCTACCCGCGTGCACACTGGTCCCTACTTAAAGGAAGCAGCTGCCCTACTTTCCATCCACTAGGGGCACACTTTCACACCACATGTTTTCAAAAAAAGTAGAATCCTAACACTTCTGTTTTATTGTTGGTGGTTTGTTTCACTAGATTCAAACTGATTATAGCAGAGCCGCATGTTGGAAAAAAAACTCATTGTTAGTAAAATTCAAAACTTTTTTTCTTTGACTTATGATGGAAGCAGTCCAAAGTAGACTCCAGTTTATTTGTTTAAAATGGTTTCTCTAATATGACATCATGAGAACATGCACATTGGTATAACTGTAATACATACAGCATCCTAAGAAATGATACTTGCACAATGATTATAGTACAATAGTGTCCATTACCACAGTATTGTGCAGCAATAATTAATATGGCTATTGGCACAGCACCAATCAGAATGGTTCATCTCACTCAAGACCCTGCCCCTTCAACTTACTTGCACATGCCTTTTTCTGCCACGGTACTGTGGTAATAAACCATGAACTGCAATAAAATGGTAAGAAAACAAATGGGATACCAATTTTCAATTATATGCAAAATAAATAATGTGACATATAAAACATAACCTACTCTAAATATATAGGAGACGCCAATTTTAAAGACATTGACTCTTTTTGGTTCTGCAGGGTCCTGTGGAAATCTTTTTGGGAAGTAATCTTTTGAGAAATCATGCAAAGCTAAGGCAACTTTAAAATACATGTGTAACGAAGCTGCAATAATCTGTGTGGTTTTTCAGTCATACTTCAGAAAACACTGATGACAAAATATAAGCCTTACAAATGTAGACACATTGATCTTTCTTACAGTGGAATGTGTTGTATGGGCATGGTCAAGCCAATGGAGACAATTAGGGGTTTAGTGTTCTAAGGTGTTTTTTTTTTTATTTTTTATTAAATATTTGTATTAAATGCACACAATTGGAAACAGATTGTGGTATTTTATCTGGGCATGGTTTATAAACTTTAAAATGCCTGAAGTCATCCAGACAGCATTCCAAGAATCGCCATTTTAAACATGTTCCATATGTCCAATGTTCTGTATGTAATATCTTAAACAACTTATTTCTGCAATCTTTTGACAGTCCATTTAAAACATAACACATTTGAGTTTTTGAGAGAAAAAAAAAACACAAAGTAGTATGTCAAATCAGATTGAAGGGTTTGAAAACATATAAAATGGAAATGCAAAAAAGTTCTGTATCATGGGAATGTTTAGAGGATATAAACAGTGAAAAGGTTAATTTCTACTGGACACCACTTGTAATGGAACTTTACAAAAAGAATACAGTTTGTGAAGACACCATCTGAAAACAAGTGGCCTGTATCTTTAATATGGTCAGACTTTAGAGTTTATAAATCATTCAATGTTAGTCAATTCTCATTAAAACGAATTCTCATTAAAACGAATATTCTACATGGCCTCGGCCAAATTTTGCAGTAGCTTATTGTAAATTACTTCTTGTAATACGAATTCACTCAAAACTAATGTCCTGTTAGCGCAAATAATTTTGGAGACCTCCCAGGGAAGAACACTTTGAATAAAACAATCACCCTAGTTCAAACAGCTGAGTGTAAAGGATATTGGGAAATGTATTGACTTCAGATTAGCGCCTGTTCTGCTTTAGTGTTGTTTTGGGACTACAGACCTTATGATGCCTTTCGAGTTGCCATAGTGCTCACCTATCAACGCCATTTCCATAAAGCAGCGCAAAAACGTGCACTATCCTTGCATACAAAAGTGGTGTTAAAAGCAGTGGATAATGCACCACCATAAAAGAAAAAGAAAGTACAAATAAATGATATGATTTTTTTTTCCTGGTCCCTTGAAATTCTTATTAATAAAAACTGACAGTATGGTTTTGAAATGCTACACCAACGATGTGACCTTGCCACTTTTACAACAGCACAGCTGGGGACATATCATTCAATTTAGCTTGGCAGAGAAAAGGTTAAATTATCTTTTCAATAGGCTCACACAAGTTTAAAATCAAGGTTTTGTTTGTGATAAGTTATTAAGTCAGTACATGCTCCTTAACCAGGAGGAAGCAAGGGCCAAGGGCATCTTGGCTGCTATTTCTGATTACATCAAGAACCATTGCTGGCAATTGTGTTTGGTGAATCCTACCTTGGTAAAGAACTGGCCCTGAACACCTAAAATCAGAAATCTGCAGCTTGCCCAGCCCATGCACCTCAGCTTGAAAAAGCACTTTGTTTAAACGATCACTCCTCATTACCAACATATATCATTATTTTCTGATGAAACTCAGCAGCCACAAAGAGAGATGTTTTTGTTGTAATGCCAGTTGTATAAATACAAGATCTCATTTTGTCAAAGAGAAGCTGGACTTCAAAACAACAGTAAAACTGTGAACCTTACAAAACCTTTCAAGAAACCTGTTTGAAGTCCTGGAGTTTCTAGTTATGGGTGAATGAAATGAGAATTCTATCGCAACAAACGATCATCAAGCCCATATGATGCCCTAATTAAATCCATGTGAGCTGCCTGGTCAAAAAGGCTTTTCACACAGCACCCTACATGATCTGAGCTGTGTCAAACACAGCAGCAAGGAGTATCAAAACATTCACCCTCAAATGATGCAATTCCTGTTGTGACCAACTGCACTTTTACACTTACAAAAAATACAGATGCACTGAAATATTAACAATTATACACCATTATTACAATTATTTTTAAAGATAATTTAATTTAGCTCATTTCCCTGGCTAATGGTTTCTAAAACTAATAATAGTATACTCTTCTGTATAAAATAAGGATGCAAATTAATTGCGAGAGCCAGTAAATTATGTTTCTTTTCTATTCCCATTCATTCCTACATAGAAGAACAATTTATTTAATAGGAGTGACCTAAAGTAGACTTGTTCAATTGGCTAGGTATCTTTAAGCCTAACAAAAACATGTAGGCTACATTAAAAGTCAAACACTGAAAAGCATTGCTTATAAAATTTAAAAATAAATAAATAAAAAGTCCCAGGAATACATGGAGTGTTAAGTTGAGCTGTTATCTTATTACAAATGAATGTCCTTAGGTAAAGGTCATAGTTGTTTAATGCAGAAGAAATAAATCATAAAGGGACTAATAAAGGTAGAGTTAATGAGACAGGGGTCACAATGTCTGAGCAATTGAAAAATGCTAGATGAGCCAGATCAAAGAAACTGCACTGCAGCTTCTCAGGAGGGATTAAACCCCTTTCTGTTTGTATTGTCCTGCTGTTTTACTCACAACCCTTTATGAGCTTCCTCACAGAGATGGACCGAAGCTTGTTATGACAACAGCAACAACAAACAGAATGCCAGAATTTAGCTTAATCTGGCAGCCACACACTTCATCATGAACATCTACAATAGGTTTAACACTAGATATGATCACCTCCACCTTTTTAACATCACATATAACATACACCTACCAGAAATATTTCTGTATTAATATTGTAATTGATGCTGATTGACCTTAGCGGAAACATCTGTCTATGTTATTTAGGTTCGTAAAGTTTTACCATATTGTAAATCATTACTGTTGAATATATTTCATATTTTTTTTAATTCTTCCTTCAGTGTAGACCTACACATCTGTGTCCCTAAGAACCGTTTGAACAGGACTTGCAGCCCAAGTCATTTTCAATGTTCGGTCTTTTAAAATCGCATCCTCAGAAGAATTTCTCTGTATAACACACAAATGTTTGGCTTGTTATTTAGTATTTGATGCAGTTTGATCTCTTTAATTATATGAGGAATGTGATTTGCAAAAATCATTCACAATGGATAAATAAAATATCTGGATCAAAGAAAGAAAAAAAAAGCACACATGAAAAGAAAAAAGAAATGTGAAAATCACATTCACAGGCCCACACAGGATACAGTGTGGATTCTGGTGAAAGAAATACCTCCTTATTCTCCTTGTAGAGAAAGTGGACTCTGATACTTACATGTTAATTAGCAAGAGAGCTGGGACAAGTTAAAACATTCCTTTATGAAAATGTTCTATGGAATTCTATAAAATTCTATAGATATTTGCTAGACAAAGAGATGAGGTACCTTTTATAAGATTAAATAAATAATAATTAATCACAAGCTTTCAAGACCTCAAGGTCTCTTCTTCAGGTGAAAGTAGGAAAGAGAGATTGATGTTTTTTGCAAAATCTTTATAGAATTATATAGAGAATTGTGAAATCTCTATGGAGGTTGGCAAAATCTCTATAGAATTCTATAGAGAATTCTGGAATCTCACAGAGTTCTATGGAGGTTGAGAAAATCTCTGTAGAATTCTATGGAGCATAACAGAAATTCTATGTTCTACAGAGAATGGCAAGATGATCTCCACAGACTTCTCTATGGATATCTATAGACTGCAATTGGGGAATGTATTCATGGCAACAGGGTAGATGCATTTTTATGTATCATCTAAAACTTGTTGGTGAAATCGAGGTGGGCAAACTATCTGTGGAAAAGTTAATACAGGAAGGAAATACGATATTTCAGAGAACAAACACACACAGATTAAACATAATTAGATTTTTTTTTTTGATGAATAAAAAGAAAACATCACCAGTAGCATAAAATAAGGGCCATGTCCTATCAGATCAAATGGTTTGTAAAATGTAAATGTAATTTCTTTTTTTTTATCATTGATATAGCCACATGTTAAAACAATGTGGCATTAAATGGTTAATGTTCACTAGCCACCAGCTACCAGCTGTAATTAAACTATTATATTGAGAGAAGCACAGAGTTCAGCTGTGTACCAACTATAAATACCATGTCAAAACCATGTGGTCAATGATATGGCCAGATTTGAAAGCAACAGGACAGTGAAGGATTTTTTTTTAAATTATTACTTTACTGGACATAACTGGTAATGCAACTTAAGAAAATCATACAGAATACAGTGGTGTACCAAACATCAGAGTGTACTCTCTCTATATGCAGCTGTAACTTCAAAAGTCATATAATCTCAATATGTCAGGAATATTAGGTCACAGGTCAATTTCGTTGTCTGCATCACATTTAGCTTAAAGGGTTTACATAACAATGCAAATACGAAGTCACTACCTCAAATAATTTCTGAACAATGCTTTGACTCTGTGGCAGTGGCAGCTTTGTAATAACTGGCAAAAATGTTCTTGTGCGATACCCACAATCAAACTTGGCCTAGACAACACAGAATACACCTGTGTACCGAGTATGAAAACAATAACTCGAAGCATTAGGTTTTTATCATCTGGAAACCGAAGTCAAATAACCCAGATATGGTTGCCATCTCACAGGTCAATGTTAAGAGTGCCATTACATTTTGCTTGCAGAGTTTCCACAACACTAAAAACTTGCCAGCTTAAATTGCTTATGAGATATTAGCAGCAGTACGTGTGGCGACACCTGGTTGACAAACTCATCCAAGCTCCCCTTAATAATTAGGAATGGTTAATAATTAGGAAGTTTCAGTGACTTGTATTCAACACTTCCACAGGTTTCTTTTTGTTTACCTGTCGATTTAAAACACGTGAAAGGGAATTACTGGAAAAATCTGTCTATCTGCACACCCATACTAAACATTGCAGTGGAAATTACAGAAGAAAAGCAGATCAAGTACATATACAGTAAAAGGTCCATCAAACACATACAAAACAAAATTGATTGATTCATATATATATATATATATATATATATATATATATATATATATATATATATATATATTTAAACATATTTAGTTGTAAGTACCAGAAAGACGTTCACCTGTAAATGTAAAAAATAAATCCCACGGATGCTTTGCTTTGTCAGAATCTCTTTAGCTTGACCAACATGACTATATAACCCCTGCTAGGCAACTGCATAGCTGAGCTACCATGATAGATATTACGTGTATGGTACTTAATGGTAAACACTGGTTAGAGAATCTAGAAAACCAAAAAATGTACAGAATTAGTTGTTTTTGTTCTGGAACAGGTACAAGGCGACATCCCCATGCCTTTAATTATCTGTATGAATGCCATACTGTAAAGGGACTTACAATATAATCATTTTGTCAATAGTGTACATTTTTTAATTATAAAAAATGATGTAAATGTATGCCCTCGTTGTCCATGTGTGTTATGTTAGCATTGCAGAACTGGTATTTCAAAAATGGACAAGCAAAAGAAAACAAGAATGGTTGTCTGTGGTTAGTTTAGAGTCATTTATCTTGGTGTGATGGGTATTTATCCTGGCAGAAGGGACTTACAGTGTAGGTTGATCCTGATCGGGACACAGTCACTGCATGAATGCCCTTATCCAGCTTCAATGACAACTCCCACCTCTTCTGCACTTGCTGGGCTGTGGAGACCCTGGGAAAAAAAAAAAAAATAGATCAATGGTTATAAAAACACTTTATCAAAGACATATCTGGATACAAGTCATTCACTGCAATTAAATACAAGTAACTCAATAATATACTGTCATTATTTTGCTCTTTGCTAATTATGTGAAATACAGGAAGCAGTGAATTAGTGATGAGTCCTTACAAATTCATAGAACTTGCTCAATATATTGTCAACATGGCCTCACCATCAATTAGCCCAATTTGTGAATTATGGAATCATGAAAAAGGGATCAGAGTGGCAGAACATTCCACTAACCTTGAGTCTAAAATGAACATTTCCTGCATGATTTAATTTATTGCAAGCTCAATATACCACAGAGGCTTCTATTTCAACTACACGTGCCTGCAGGAAAACTGGAAGGGTTCAAATACGTCATTGGAACACGAAAGCGAATTGTCCCTTTGTCTCTATTAAAAAAAAAAAAGTGTTTTATATTCCAGTAAAGTGGAATAAAAGACTCCCCTTTATATTAAAGTTTCATCAAGAAAAAGTAATTTAATAATGGTAGGAACCTAATGATTCCGAGTTAGGAGTTGTATTAAGGAGGGTAAGCAGTTAAAAACTTCCACGGCTGGTTTAACAAAATAGAATAGTACTAATGTTAACTTAGATAGGTAGACACACAATTTTTTCACACATTAAACAGCAAACAGAAATGCAATTGCTAAAAAACAATGTTGATAACAGAACAGACACATCACAAATGGGACATGCAAGATTTTTTTTTTCTTTTATCCGAGGATGCAAATGTGGTCTGCTGTATAAGGGAGGACAGCTTTAAATGGTTCATGGAATTCAATTGAAAGCCCACTAGAAGAAACACATTCTACAATCCAAGAACAGCTCACACCCAACACTGCCTTTACCGTCACAGCTGAGCTTTTATTGCACTGTAGGCCTTAGCGCTACTGTCCCCAAACGGCCAAGGGCCTAAGTCTGCAATCCCAAAATGGCCAATAAACTTTTCCTATAATCCCACATTGGCCGAAAGCCTAAATCTGCAATCAAAAAATGGCAGAGTGCCAAAGTCTCCAATCAATCCCAGTAGATGAGGGCCAGACACTGGCAAAGTGGCCCTGCTGTATATCTATGGTGCTGCAGACACAATGCTGGCACATCGTCAAAAACGACTCAACTGAGAGGAATCCTTTAGTTTCAGGTGGACAGAGCTCGAGAATCTCAACAGCATGAAATCAAAAG
The DNA here is from genome assembly GCF_902713425.1 of Acipenser ruthenus. Classification (NCBI taxonomy): domain Eukaryota; kingdom Metazoa; phylum Chordata; class Actinopteri; order Acipenseriformes; family Acipenseridae; genus Acipenser; species Acipenser ruthenus. Next base: position 44,188,744 of record NC_081196.1, on the reverse strand, counting down.
TTTTGAAATAGTAAATAAAGCAATATACTGGGATTTTAAACCCTTTGCTGTGCTGTGGGCCGTTTATATACTGGTACTGGTACGTGGTGGCAAATCCTCTTCCTCTAGTAAAAACATTTCATCTGTAATATCCCATCTTTATACTTTTGGCCAAACAATGTTGGCAGTATTGAATTGTTTTTGTCTTTATTTGGACAATTAAATAAATCATTAAATCTGTTTGTATGTGTTACTTAATGATACATTTGACCTACCACTGTAAATGCACAGCAACTCCAGAGCAAATGCATCATGGGGCAGCAGTGTGGAGTAGTGGTTAGGGCTCTGGACTCTTGACCAGAGGGTCGCGGGTTCAATCCCAGGTTGGAGACACTGCTGCTGTACCCTTGAGCAAGGTACTTTACCTAGATTTCTTCAGTACAAACCCAACTGCATAAATGGGTAATTGAATGAAAAAATAATGTGTGAAAAATAATGTAATTGTATGTAAAAATAATGTGATATCTTGTAACAATTGTAAGTCGCCCTGGATAAGGGCGTCTGCTAAGAAATAAATAATAATAAAATAATAATCAATAACACTTTAGAATTCTCCCACACTTAAAAATCCATAATGAATTCCATACAATTAACAGAATTTTAAGTAGCCTAAGTACATTTGCAGAGATCGTCCGTCTTGGCGAGGTACCAAGCTATTGTAAAGACAGATTGTGGAGCTGTGGATGGAATAGACTATCCACAGCTTACTTAGTGTGCAATCTGCAAGAGGGGCAATTTAAGACTGGCAGGCGCTGGGCTGCCCAGGATTTCATGTAGCAGCTGTATATCCCAAAGGTTGTAAGTGTAGGGCCTCTGTAAAAATACTATCTTTGGCTACTGGCCAACAATTTGTAAAGCAGCCTCTATATGCAGTGGGTCAAACCAAATGAAGGCACAGCTTTATAAATACTGCAAACTTGACAAGGGGAGTCTCATCTCTGACAAGCCCTAGCACTGAGATTGGTAATAACATGTGCACTCAGACACTGGCAGAAGAGATAGCTGCATGCTTTTGGCCCCCCAAGATGAAATAGGCAGCTCCTACTAGTCCTCATCTAATCCCTAATAGCACCAGCAAAAAACTGCACAGATTATCTGGAATCAATCACTCACTCACGTTCTTCTGTCCCTGCGACACATCTGTGAAACTGTCAAATGTATTTGCTTTACTGTAACCCTGCTGCTGACGCCGATGACAGGGCACCCTAGCAAACGTATACACCCTAGCAAAACGTATATAAATAAAATATGACCCTGATAAACTACAACAGCAAAGCATGGGGGTGGGACGCAAAATATGCATCCATTGAATATGACAAAAGGGTTATAGGGGGCAGTGTAGTTTCTGAACTGGCCATGTTAAATACCATGTAAGGAGAGGTATGTTTTGTTAAATGGCTGATTCTACTATTTAAACCAGTTGATCCTGGCAAGGGATTTCTGTCTGCTGCTTGAGTTACACAGAACCACCTCTGAAACATGGAATTGGAAATGAGGGAAGAGTCACAAACACAGAGAATAAAAATGTAATTAGGATAAAAGCCCTCTATGCCGTATGTGTGGAACACATCAAAGAAAACTCTCTCTCTTTTCTCTGTTTGTACTTTACTGTTCAGTTAAACTATGCATGGTGTTTCTTTGAATTTACTGTGAGTAAAATTATGTAACTCATTCAAAACAGATCATACAAATTCAAAACCGTTGCAAGAAAAAATAATAATTCATGCGATAATGCGATCCCGCACTTTGGCTTCTATATCAAATGCCTAAACATGCCAATATTCATCTGAAGTCCAAATCATCAAAAGCCTGAATAGACAACGTCTAATCATATAGGATTATAGAGGTTTCAAAAACCTAATTATACTAAAGACACTAAAGTTTTTATTTACTGTGCCAATTGAACAGGAAAATAAAGAAGACATATTGACTTAAAACAATGTTAACAGTCAAAGCATCATTAAGGAATTCTTCATCATAACTTTAACAGCGGGGAGTCTGAAAAATGATCAAGAATAATGTGCCGTGCTTTGTAGCAACTGAGGTCAGTTTCTGCATAGAAATCCTCATTGAAAAAATAAAACAAAAAAGAACTTCAGAAAGTCGGCCATTCATCTGAACAGAGTTCAGAGAATTTCCAGCACCGTGAAAGATATTTTATGCGAGCACATAGAAGTATTCAGTGGGGGTAGAGAGAAACAGCTACATGGAGACTACAAAGCCGGCCTCCCATGGTTCATGAATAAGTCGAGGAAATGATCAGAAAAAAAATGGAGAGATGTTTAGACAGATGGCCCACTTAAAACGCCTGGGATAGAGCAAAAGTGATTTTAATGAAACTTTAGATTTTGCAAATAATTGATCTTTATTTTCTGAAATCCCAAGAAAGGTGAATGAGTAAAATGTTGTATGTGCTACAAGTGCCTGTCTCGCAGACATAAAAAAGTACTTATGCTTTAAGCGTTTAGATTAAATAAAACTGACATCATAAACACAAAGAGGCAAGGAATCAAATGGAGGAATTTGGCGCCAAAGAAAACAAATAGCAGGGGATTCTTTGTTTCTCTTGGTTCTTAAAGGAGAAAAAGAAAATGCTTTGAGCAAGCAAGCTTTTTTTATGGTGCAGAAATGTTTCAAACAAATAACTCACTGTAACTTTTTGGATAGATAATTGTAAATGTAACTTGCCTGAAACATGCATTTAGAGAGATTCTTTTTTTTTTAATTTAAGCTATTTTGCATACGTTTTATGCCAAACTAGTTATTTTCATCCAAAATGGGTCACATGCAATATGTATTACTAAAAATATAAGTACAGAAGAACCCCTTAAATCTGAATTTCTCCAACACAGAAAATGAAAAAGGTTTGTATAGACGGAAATCCAAATTTTTACACTGGTAGAATGTGGGCACTTTTCCAGTTTTGATAAGCAACCGTTCTACTCTATGCTTATGTATTTATTTTAACTTACAGTATAGCTCATGCCCTGGGGTCACAAATGTAGTCATGGGTTTTCTCTGCATAAAGGAAAACAGGACTGAAAAGGGATGTATCCAATTTGGTCTAGACAGGTGATCAGTCGTGAGGAACTAGGTTTAGGTCTTATTAGGCAACCTCTATTATCCACAACATTTTAAGAAATAAAATCTGAAAAGTTAAAAAAGAAAAAAAAAAAAAAAAAAACTTTGTCGGGTTTGTTTTCAACACAGCCTTTACTTAAAGCTGCCACTGTTCTAAACAGGTTTGTCTCTTTAGCACACGCCTTTCGATGCCGTACTTCCGTACAGCAAAGCTTGGCCCCATTAGGTATGAGATACGAACCTGTACTGTCTGCAGTGTAGCTGAGGTATACCAGGGGAAAGTGGAAACAAGGCATTGGAGTGCTTTATAACTAGGGCTGATTTTTGGTTTTAACGGATAAAAACTGATAAAACACACCCGATACAAAAAAATTAAATTGGTATATATCCAATAAACACCGGAAAAACACTGGAAATAGTTACTCAATTCATGTTAACGTGACCTCTTTCCCCCCTGTGAAAAACAAATAAAATACCTACAAACAATACTTTAAACCCACCCCAACTACTGAGTGGCAGCACATTCCTACATTTCTATTGGAGGATTGTAACACGCTTGCGAGATTTAAAACTATATTACAGTACAATAGGGAGTATTTACACGCTTGTGGAATTTAAACAGAATTGCAAATTGTGGCGAAATGTAAAAGAATGCCTAAACACACAAAAACCCTAGAAGAATATGTCCTTGACTATAAGGATTTAGTTGTGGAAGACAGCAAAGGAAAGAAGATACAATTGAAGTGTGCAAGTACTGTAGAGTTACTATACTTATTGTGACATAAAAAAAAGAAAGTAACCGAAAACAATAATTTCATACTGTATTCAAAAACTGAAAGCCATGAAGAATTGTGGGAACTTTGTATTTTGTTATAAATAGGGCTTCTGTTTTTTTTTTTTTTTTTTTTTTTTTTATTATTAATCATAAAAAAACAGAAGCCCTATTTTTAACATTATAAAAATAAAATAGAAATTTCAAGAAAACATGCACCTCAGTAACTGCTCTAGATTTTTACAATTGATCTGACCCACTTTTGTCCATCACTGCTGCAGCAAAGCAGGCTGGCGATTAGGAGAAACACCTGTGCTCAGAGAGGGGATACAGCCAGCATCCCCACCTTCAAACAGGAGAAAGAAAATGGATTTTCAATTAAGATTAAATAAACTGCCTTATATTTCTCCCATAGAACAGACAACATGTATTAAGTGTGCAAGAATATCGCCCTCCGTAAACAAGGCAACTATTGCTGCCAATTCTTCAGCACTCTCCAGGAGCCACAATAATAACATCCCTCCTAGTTTACCTACCGGCTGGAAGGACGAGAGAGAAATGTACCTTTAAAACAGGAAAGGACTGCAAATGTTTTGTAATGGTGTGCAAGGTGAAAATGGTTGCGGTCCAAATTGTTTATCAATGTGAAATGCCTGTTATTAAAATATAAAATTACGTTCCTTTTCCAGGAGCTATGAAGGTATGCCAAGCACAGCCTCAATCTTAACAACACTGAACACCTTGGTAAACAGAATAGGTCTGTTTATATTTTAGAAATCTAATTATGTTTTACCAAAATATACTCAAAAGGTATGATTTTTGTTTTATTCTTTCTAAAAATGACATGTTGCAATCCTTAACTGGATCTGCATCATAGCACTGCAGGATGAGGCTCTCTTCATCTCAAATGCTGTATAATCTTTACAGATCATCACACACTCTGCCACATGTACAGAAATATTAACACCTTTACTGTAATGCATTAGATTATAGCGTGTTGTATTCGACTGGAAATAAATCTTTTTTCTGGGACCAATGATTAGTATTCTTTGCAATGTTCAAGGCTTCCTGGTTTAAAAAATGGCTGTGACGTACATGCACTTTGTATATACTCTGTGTGTAAGCATTTGTGAAGAAATATATACATCTCATTCCCTGTCAGAATTATTTTGAACAGTGACTCTGTATTTGCCTTTATATGTATTGCTCTATAGTGCAGCATATCTGATCTCCAGCACAGTACAGTGTGAAGCAGTGATACCAAAGTCAGCTGGACAGCGTGATGTTTACCGGTTTACCTGCGGCTGGGTAATTGATCACTAGGAGAGAAATTAGTCAGTGAGGCAAATCACTGTATATCCCAAGATCACAGTTCCCCACTTTGAAAAGCCTCACCTCACTGGCCGAGGCGGGGGCACTGCTGTTATTGCTAATTCTGTGCTTGCTTCCTCAGTTCTTTCTTTGCCAGCCTTTTCTTCATTTGAGCATCTCGTCGTCAAGCTCCCCTCTCCCATGTCCCTCACCCTTGCTGTTATCTACCATCCACCAAAGAATAACTTGGCTTTTATTACCAAGTTTTAGAAATTCCTCTCCCTCATCTGCACTTCTACTGACAAAATCCTACTCCTAGGTGACTTCAACATTCATGTTGACATGCCTTCCTCCCCCCTAGTGACCAACTTCAACATGCTCCTGGACTGCCTTGGGCTCTCTCAATCTGTCAATGTCCCCACTCACACCCGAGAACACACCCTGGATCTGCTCATCACCAGGGGTCTTGACCTATCCAATCTCTCTGTCTTAAATATCTCTCTCTCTGACCATTTCTTAATCAATGCTAATATTAATCTGCTCCTTCCTCCACTACTGATACTGTTATTTCATTCCATCCCAAGAATCTGCTGAATCCTCTGAAACTCTCGGCATGTGTCTCTTCATCCCCTCTAACTGGTACTCTCCCATCTTTGACGATGCAGTGACCCTCATGTGGCCCATGGTACACCCTCGAACTTCGATTGCTTAAGTCTGCCTGCCGCAAGCTCGAGTGCAAGTGGAGGTTGTCTGGACTAACGGTTCACAGAGAGGTCTGGACCGACCAACTCGGTAGCTACAGGCGTGCGCTCGCCACTGCTAGGGTGAAGTACTTCTCTGAAATCATAACTATGGGACACGGTAAACCTAATGTTCTCTTTAAGACCATTGACCAAATCCTACATCTAGCCACTGATAGATCCATCTCCCGTTCTTCCTTCTCTCTTACCTGTCATAATTTCTCCTCTTTCTTTCGGAACAAAATTGACATCTATTCTATGCTCTCCTGCCACAAACTCAGTTTACTACTAGACCACCTTGACTCGCCGTCGTTGCCCCTCCTGCTCTCTCCTTCTTCTCTGATGTCTCCGGCCTACTGTTGAAATCAACTACTGCCACGTGCCCCTTGGACCCCTGGCCGACTAATCTTGTCCGTCTCTGTGCTTCTGATCTTGCTCCCTCCATTATGCACACTCTCAACCTGTCCCTGGATTCAGGCTCGGTTCCTGCTGCCCTCAAGCTTGCCCGAGTTACACCGGTACTCAAAAAACCCTCCCTCGACCCGGCTGACTTATCTAATTTCAATCCTATCTCCAATCTCCCTTTTCTCTCCAAAACTCTCGAAAGGGCTGTAGCCAGTCAGCTGATCAAATATCTTATGGATAACAACCTGCTTGAATCGCTATGAAAGGTGTTATATAAAATAAAGATTGATTAATTTATTGATTGATTGGGATTGTGCACAAATTATCAAGTCATTTAGAGAGGAATCTGTTACAGTGGACAATTGCTGTCTTGGGCTGCATTCACACTGGGTCCGTTTCAAACAGACTCGTTCTGGTTTGTTTCGTATTAAACAATGTATCAATATGCTTGTTGTTCACACTTATCTGTGAGTTAAGGGGCGGAGTTTGTTTGCATGTGAGTTAAAGTGTTTTTTTTTTTTGGTCCCTTTCCATTTTTTTCAGGACTGAGTTTGTTTGTGTTCACAATGCAGTTTGCAAGTGCACTCAGTTAGTTTATATTGTGTGTGAACTGGATGTTTACAATATCCTACAAGGCATATTGAAAGATGGCAGCTATTGGATGTATTGCTCCGGTTTTTAATATAGCATGTTTTAGATAATTACATATTGCTGTGGAAGAAAGCACTGGGGGAGCACTTCATTAATTTAATGAATACATTTCTTGAATGCCGTCAGTATGAGAATGCAGTTTACGCAATTCTGCACGGTTCTCCTAATGTCAGCATTAAACAAAGTAATTTGAGAAACTATATTTTATTATTTTTGTGAGTTTTGTCAAAGATTTTGGTGTCTGACCACATTTTCTACCAGAACTTCAGTTTCTTGCACTGTCCATGTAGTTTAGGATTACCAGATTTCCACAGTGAAAAACAGGAAGGTTTTTTTTTTTTCTTCTTTAATTTATTGACGTCGTAGCAACTCTGAAGCCAAAAATAACAGTACATAAAATAACACAATAATAAATTAAACATCAGGTGAATTTATTGCAGATGATAACAACTCATTATTTTCTTTCTATTGTCGTCATCTTTTCAAAATATGTTATATGTACAAAAAAGCAAATTTAAAAAATAGATCAGCTATTACCATTTAACGATCAGCTTTTACCATGGTGTACACATAATCAAAATGATTAAACAAATAATCCATAAGATTGTTTGTTTTGTTTTTGAATGGTGCTAACACACAACCTAACATATTACTCTACTATTAAACTTGCTAAACACGCTGATAGTTTTCTACTTAAAAAAAAAATCTAAAATAAATAAATAATAATAATAATAAAAATTAAGGCTGAAAAATTGAGATTGTGACAATCTCAATTTTCCCAGGATGTCTGGTAACCCTAAAGCAGTTCCAAGATGTTGTTTGTTTACTTCCGAGTCAGGTTACCTTGTATAGTTAGTTTCCCATGTGCAGAAGGACCGAGTCCAGCTGTTGTTCACATTGACGTTCAGCAAGCGAACCAGACTCAGTGTGTTTGCCAAATGGACCGACACCACCTCTTTAGGTGGAATCGTTTCCCAAGCAGACTTTGGGGCCTTTCACACCTAGTTCACTTGGAGAGGATCATTCACACTAGAGTTCAGTTAACACCTAAGTTTGGTTTGTTTGTGCAGGTGTGTATCGTCAAAAATATTAGTTTCGCATCAGAGTGCGCACCAAAGAAGAGGACTAGGATTCACCTGAAAGGGTGGTCTCAGCTCGATTAAGGGGGAACTGTAATGCATTTCCCACTTAAAGCCGGCCAGTGTGAAAGCAATCACGTTAGAATTTACAATGCAACAGAGACCGAACCAACTGGTGGTGATGTAATGCATAACCCACTGTACATATTATAATTTACAATTATTATAATTAGTATTTTTAGGTTTCATATATAAATAGCTTGGTCTCTCGCATAATTGGTCTTTCTGCCTTGACATACTTTTTCTGCGTTTATGTGTCATTACAATACAATCATATTGAGATGAGAAAGGCTGATAAACAGGGATTGATAGGGACTGCATACAACTCACCAATGTCGGGATAATGCCACTGGCAATGCAACAGCAGACAAATTTAAAAAATGAAGTGTTCCTCCTCATTTGTCGCCTTTGAAAACATCTCCGCCTTGCACATAATGCAACACGAAAAAACGTCTGTGTTGTTCAACAATATACGTCTTTCGTGCTAACATTCTACCAGCAGATGTTGAATAAACAAAATGTACATGCATAGTACTCACATCACAAGCCTTGCTTGGGCGGAACCCTCCATGTTTAGTAATGAACACCCGTCTGGGCATTAACAGGAAGATATCATTTTGGTCACGTGCACAAATCCAGACGATCAGATTCACTTAAAAAAATTGCAGTGTGAAAACAAACACATTCTGGTGCGATTACAGTCCAGAAGACTTGAACTCGCTTGGAGGAAAAATGCAGTTAGTTTGAGATCTTCCAGTGTGAAACCAATTGAAGCAAAATTGCAACATTTTCATTCGTTTGTAAGTGAATTCTAAAACCAATCTTCATAAACAAACTAGGTATGAAAGGGCCTTTGTTGTCCACACGTCACACCAAAATGTACCGAACCGTACTGAGTGCGGGCCAAACCCTCTAAATGGACCCAGTGTGAACACAGCCTTGGAGGAGCTTCTGTAGTAACACAGCAACAATTTTCAATAGTTCGGCTTAGACACTGCAGAGACTAGGACACCCTTTCCAAGGAACAGAGACTATGACACTCTTTATAATGCGTTCAACACAAGCCTAGCTATCAAGCAGGTGTAATGGACTCGCAGACACAGTAGCTCTATAGACAGTCCAATTACATGTACTAAATTAAGGATGCTCGTTCACCATCTCAAAATTTCTTACATTTGCCTTCTACAAATGGCTGACGACAGACATCAACAAATCCTGTCGACTTATGATGCAGAAAAAAAGGTAGTTGTCTATTTGTGACAGACAGACGCAGGTATGGATGAGGCACAGGCATTATACTCCCTACTTGCAAACACTGTTGATTTGGTGTGGGCAAGCTTGGAGTTTGGAGAGAATCTCCTGCAGGAACTGTGGGAGCATTGTTCAAATCTGGACCGACGTGATCCATACACTCACAGAAAAAAAAAAACGCAAAATTGCAGTCATTCTGTTTTTTTATTCCCCACCAGATACTTCAATTGTTTAAGATGCAACCAAATATCTGGATGTTTAAAAGAGTGGAATTAAATACAGGGATACAGGACTGCTCTTTTTATCCTCTTGAATAGTAAGTAAAAAATAAATAAATCAGAAGTTGTACGATCAGAAATTAAAATATTTCATATCGAACTATCCAAAATGAAAAGAGGAAGGTTAAGGGCCAAGAGAGAAAAATCAATTCTCCAATGCCAGTGGTGAATGGGAGAGGGGTATGAATAGGATTTACCAGTGGGGTGCAGCAGCTGCCAACTATCCTACAGCAAAAGCATTACAATAATACTGATGAAGTGTGCAATTGCTTTTAGAATCACTGCAAGGGAACACAGACACTGCCATACATTAATTAGTCTACTGGAGGTTCTACGAGTCTTTGAAATAATACAATAATATTCATAATAATAATAATAATAATTATAACAGAAGATCAAAAAAATAAGCATGGATTTTATAAAGAAAAATATAATTAGGTTTTAATTTGATGAATTATTTATTTGATTTTGTTATCCAGTCTGGATATCCAAAACTTGTATGAAAACCTTTTGCATAATCTAACCCACATTATGGGTTCTAATCGCATGTTAAACTACTTGGTCCTTGCAGCTATGGCACAGATGTTTCGTGCATAAAACTGCTTGAATGTGAACTAATGCTTCCCTTAACGTGAAATTATATGCTGCGCAACTTTAGTTAATGCAGCCAACCCTCAGCGCAGTCAGTGCAAACCCTTCATTATGAGCATGAGCGGTACAAGCCCTAGCACCTATTTTTATGCTGTATTTAATTTACATTTTTCTTCCTTGCCGATAAAACCAGACAAGGAACACAGAGACTATGACACCAAGGCATCTCTAAAGCACAAAAGGTCAGGTTTTAACCTGTCAAAAGCAAAGTACTTATTAGAATAAATCTGAAACCTCACAAAAGGTTATTGTAGGGTACGGATTCCAGTTGAACTGCAGCACTTTCTACAGTAAAGTGTGCTTCATATAGATCAGCATTCGAAAATATTTTCTGAGACACCGAGTCGATCTGTTAGTGCCGTTTGTTTTCAAACGACAATGAAGCCAGATTTACAGAAGGCCTTTTATTTATTTTTCTTTTTGAGGTTCTTTACAGTAAATTAAGGATTTCGTTCTGGTGTGTAACGCTTCTTATCTTCAGAGCCTAGTATGTAGAAGCTAGATCCCTTCTTTCTTATGCCAAAATTCAGGACAATCCTTAGCTATACTTCCTTTTTTATATAAATCTGAGCCTTATAAAAAAAAACAAGAAACAAACAAAAAAACACACAATTTTTGGGATTAGCTATACAGAAGTTTCAATATTATTATTATTATTATTATTATTATTATTATTATTATTATTAATAATAATAATAAATGATAGTTTATCTATCTTACATAAGTAGAAAAACAAATACATAAATAAATAAATAAATAAATAAATAAATAAATAAATAAATAAATAAAAATAAACTAGGCTGTTCATGTTGATAAGTTATTTTGCCTGTACTTTCTTACATAAATCTATGGCTGGAATTGACACACATACTGAAAAGATGAAAGCTTTGCAACCCATATAGAAATTAGGAAAATATTATTTGCTGCCAACACAAGTACCCCATAGGAAGTGCTGAAGGCAATTGGACTTCAACTCGTAAACATAACATTAGTGGACCCGTGAGATAATATAATGCAGCCACACCTGAAGAGTCTAAATCCCTCTAATCCACCAGTAAAAACAAATCTAAAGCCAAGCTGCACCTCGCCACCTAGGCTGAAATAAACACTTTATCTGTTTTCAGTGACGCAAAGTAACTGAATGTGTATTATTTTAATGTGTTCGAATTAAAGTTACAATTATAGTCCTGTAGTAGAGAAATAAAGACCTCATCAATTAAATGGGTTTGGGTGGCACCAGCTACACAAGTGTGTCATTGAATAAATAGGGAAAGTTAAACAAAATCAGGGCTAAGGTTTAACAATGAAACAATCATCAATCATCCATAGCAGTTTCCTGCAGGAAATATGTGTCCCCCATTATCTATATATCACAGTTAAATACTCACACTCGTGAATGACCCCGGTGGCACCAACAGTCTTTTAGATAATAAGCTTGAAAAACTGTTCTGATTTCCCAAGGAAATCTTTGACAGATAACTATCAGGTTAACAGAGGAAACACAGGGAACACAGAGAATAGATTCAGCTTTTTTAAAATATATTATTTTTAATTTGGATCCATTCTCTTCTAAAGTATTACTGTTCTCTCTCTCTCTCTCTCTCTCTCTCTCTCTCTCTCTCTCTCTCTCTCTCTCTCTCTCACACACACACACACAATGTAAAAATTAAAGCTAGTGTATGTATCCTGGCCTACACAAATAATAATACAAAATCTGCTGGTTTATGGCGCTGAATGGTGGGGTATTGACTGCCTGTTCTGACAACTTATTAATGAATATCTTGGCATCCCAGAATATATAACAGTCCGTTCTTCAAATATATGCAAATGACTCTAAAGAGCAAGCCTCCTCACATGTGTATACATACAGTAACTCATGATGCACTTGGTGGAATGGAATGTACATTTGCACATAGGTGGTTTTGGTGATCTAGAGACCTATTGATCTTAAGAGTGATACATCCAGAGGAATGGCAAGGATGGGTTTGTAAAATGAGACAATAAGCATACCAATATTACAGACAGAGCAGCAAATGATGTGGTACAACAGCAAGAAGTGACCGGTGGTATGCAATGACAGAAATTGGTTTCAGTTGCTGGACTCCAGGGATATCAGCGAGTGACAGCAGAACAGGAAAATCAATACTGGACACTGCAGTTCTTTTCTGGAGCGCTCTGTAAAACTTGTATTAAATGAGCTCTAATATACCGTATAACGGGAATTTCTGGCTGGTATTAAATTCGGTGGATTTGCTACCTTGGTAGATTTTGATGGTTTTTGAATTGCCGTTTTTCACTTCGCACGTTCACAAAGAAAAATGCCACAGTTTTGTATTTCTACTTTTAATTTAAAAAACATTCAAATACATGTTCTAAAACAGTATCTCATTTAATGTAACTCATTATAACATTTACAATGTCACTGAAGCAACTTGAATAAGAACAAAGGTGGCCTTCTAAAAATGAGTTACAGCATTATCGTTATATAATCCTTAATTTTAAGACACCAGTAATTGGAAAGGTTTAGTAGCTGCTGTACACTTTAACAATAGGCATTTGCCAACTGTCAGTTTTAAAATGTAGTTCTGGTTCCCTAACATATAACACAGTGGAATAATCACAATATCATTTAGTAATTGTAGGACAGTATTGACACCTGTGAAAACTTTAACAATAAAGCCGAAAAAAAAAGCTTTAAATTTAAAACTAGTTAATAAACTAGCAAGCACTGGTAAAATCAACTCATTTTTATATGGTGCAGAACTAATTTATTTTAACATATTGTTTAGGGACGCTGCGATACCTGCACGGTGGGTGTCTTAATAGTAGTATCTACAATGAATCGACAATAACAATCCAAAGCAAATTTGCTTTTGTTACAGACTTTGTAACAAGTCTGGAATAAACTATTTTGGCTGTTATACTACTTAATTAACCCCTTGTAAAAAAAAAAAAAAAACACAAACCTGCATAACATAAAAAAGAACAGTCGTACAGGTGCCACAGTAGCAGGCACAGTTTACACTGCCTCGGAGTTCCTGATTGCATCATAAATTCCGGATTTTCTAAATCCATCGATGTAAATGTCCGGTTTGCTATTAATTTTTATTCAAGCAAATTGGCTTCATCACAGTGCCATTCTCATATTCACTTTGACATCCGACGCATTCTTTCCCTTGCACAGCACTTCTTTAACCTGTGCTACATACCAGTCTGTCAGAGGCCGGGATTACTCACTGTATGCCCCACACTGATTGGTGGAAGAATTATTGGTGATCCAATCAAAACCGCCAATGAAGCCACAATAAATTCCCTGCCAAAATTTCCCGTTATATGGTACATTGCATTGTATTGCACTGTACTGTATCAGTTGAAGCGGTGGACCTATTGTTCACTAAGACATTTTTTTTGTTACATTTGCTTGCTGAGACTACAAAAACAAAATAAAGGATAAGAGATTTTATGTAATAAAAACATGAAGCATACACCTGCTAAACACCGAACACAAACACTTGAATAAAGAACCCAGGCAGAATAACGTTTTCTTCAGTCGCAAAGAGACTTCCTTTGATGTCTTCATGGTAACTTATTGAAGGTTTCCCTCATGGACTTTAATGAATCCCCTTGGAGTTATTAAGTATTACAAGAAGGCAAGATGTTTAAATGAGTTATCCAGGGTTAAAGGCATAATTAATTGAATTTGCTAAGTCTCCTCCAGGAACTGTCACATTGGCCAGTAGTAAAATTTGCCTAGTGTACTGTCCGTACTACTTCACAGACGTAAGTTCAGTGTGCTTTCTCGGTCTCTCATCAAAGCACCAGCCCGTCAAGACCAGAAAGCAAGGTCCCACTTGTTTAATTCCTCTGTGCCCTGCTCGAGACCCAACCCAAGGCAGTGTGACACAAAATCAATTTTATCTGGGGGTTTCTGATACAGAAGGGTCAAAACTGGGAAGAAAGTTACAGTTTGGCTCTGTCTATAGCTACAGTATTGTTCATCAAAATCAATATCAATAAATGATACATTTATGTCTACTGCATTATGAACCCCATGATGATAGTAAGTAATTCATCAATGGCTTTATATCAGCAACACTCCTAATCACATGATGCTGGTGACGAGACATATATTTATAATTAATTGGATCTTTTAGACTGACTTTATATTATTTTCTGCTGTTTTTACTTGAAAGTGATTCACAGGCAATTACAAGAAAACAGATCATTCAAATTTAACATAACTCTCAGCTTACTGGGAAGCAGTGTCATGCACTGACAAGATAGGGGTGTCTCCCCATGTCACAGACCAGAGCAGGACAAGGGATTTAGGTGGGCCTTATTCTGCCAGAGTGTCTAATAGACACATATAAAATGGATTTTTAAAAAGTGTTTATAGGGTTGCTGCCATGTGCCTCGCAAGGCTCGTTCTCCTGCCAGCATTACGAATGACATGGAGAAGCAAATCTATGACAGGGACCTTCCTGCAACTTTAAAATATAAAGTAAAATTGCTACTTTGCAGATTGTTCAACTGAAAACAGCTCAGCTCATCACCTCAAGTTTCCTTCGAACTTCTGGGATCTCAGTTGTGCTGCTACAAACACACAAGCTGCCGTTGCCAACAATTATCTCCTCTCTGAATCTGTTAGCTGATTAAATAATTTAAATGTGCTAAAAGCCAAAGTATTCTGAACAAGTTGATATTTTCAACATTAGCTGTAATGTTATTTTCATTACTTTTTTCACCTTTAATTAACTTTTACTAGTACTTCTGGTCTTCTGTTTGCCATATATTACAAAATACACTATATTACAAGAAAAAGCAAATTTATGATATAAATGTCACAACATACATAAAGACAAATTAAGTGTCCAGAGGTTGATCAATATATTTACATTATCACACATTGTTAGAGCTTCATTTCTATAACTGCTAACTGCTCCGTCTGTGATTTACCGAACTCAAGCCCTGTCTTTCATATTGCATTTGAGGAGAAGGGAACATCTACACTAAATGGAAAGGAAAGGGGGGGGGGGGGGGGTCAGTAAAATAAAAATTAAAAAAAGTTTTAAACCACTGTGCTGGTATGAAGCCATTTCCTCCTCTTGTTTTTATTGCCAGTGGTGTATTGTAGGAATGCTGGAACTCGTTCACATTTTGTTTGAGTAATTTCTCCACCCTGGTCTAACGGTCATGATTTTTTTTTTTTTTTTAATAATAGAGTTAAACCCAACTTCAAAACTGACGGGAATGGAAAAACAAAACACTCCCCTGCAGCCTGAATGTTATGATCCTCTATCCCCACTAGTATTATTTCCATACACCCCTCTGCATCATTTCTGAATTTCCATTTAGAATCTGTGTGGCAGAGAGATGGAACAATGTAATAAAAATGACCTGCTCTTTCAACACCAGGAGATGTTTAAACTTGAAGTTCTGCTCCTAAACATCTAACAAACTGTTATGTTGTTCAACAGATTTGATGACTCACCTTTAAAGCCATCAGGATAGACGTCGGTGAGGAATTTGGTGCTGATATCTCCTTTAACAAACGGGATGAACGATGATCTCTCTCAGAAGAGGGATGTTGTAAGTCACTCCTAAAAAGGATCCCAGACAGAGTTATTATTTTTTTTACCACAAAAAATGGACTACATTTCTGTCCCACATATACAGGCAAACAGAAAGATGACAGCAAGACTTCAAAAAATACTTCAACTATGGGTCTGTGATCGTCAAAGATTATATTGAGTACTGTATGTCTCTTCTGGAACGTGTTGTTTAAATTTAATACATTGAAACAACACATTGATTTACTTAACAGGGCTCGACATTAACCATGGCCCGGCAGCCCGGGGGCCTCAGAGATCGTAGTTTGGCCTATAGTTATAAATAAGGCCCTGTGTAAATTGCGATTTCACAGGCTGCGCGGAAATCGTGAAATTAGCCCAATACTGCGATTTTTACAATATTCTTAAGAAATTAAGATAAATTTAATAATTATTATTTGTATTTCATACAAAAAAAATCACATTAACAAAACTGTACAGCTCTGCTGTGTGCCTGCATGCACACTGCGTACTATTCGTCATGCACAGTGATGTGCAGTGATTATGTCATGTGACTATATGCAATCTAGGCGGGAAATTAAAATACTACACACTGTAAACAAGAAAATGGATGTCTCTAAAAAAGTTATAAATGTGTCTGATCACGTAAAGCAGTATCCAGCAGGAGTTTTACATGGCGATGGAGGTGAGCTCTTCTGTACGTCCTGCAACGTTACTGTAGATCACTACCGAGAATCGGCTGTTGACAGGTATTTAGATTGGAGTATTCACCAAAAGAGAAAGGAGGATATCCAGAGCACTACTGCAACTGCTTTACTTGCAAAGAAACAAAAAAAAGGTGACTTTCATGTTCCAAATGTCCACTGAAAACCGTGGGGGCACGAAACACATTACAGTCTTACATTTTGACGTGACAAAGGCGTTTGTTTGCGTAAATATCCCTCTTGAAAAATTGGACAACCGAAAGTTACGTAAATTCTTCAGTCTGAGTGTAGCAAATGGTGGAGTGATTCCTTCATCAGCCCAGCTGAGACATGAATACTTAACTAAAGCTGCCGAGTATCACAAGCAGGAGATTATGGAATTAGTCTGGTTGCTTGTCAATGGTCACTGACGAGTCGACTGATGCACAAGATCAGTATGGGTTACACATTGTGTTTGTTTTGCAAGACCTAAATGGTGAACATGCATCTGATGTACTAGAACTGAAAGCTGTCCTTGCAGATATACTTTACTACAGGCTGTTAATTACAACACCGTTTCACAAGCTATTAGTGCTTGAATAACTTTGACGTTGATTCTGATCATGTCAGTGCATTTATCTCGATATTTGAGGTTTTAAAAAAAATAATAACCTGTACACATAATTTATAAAACAGTTCTGTGCACATTCTGTGAAATACGATACTTTACCCGTGACACTGCTGTGAATTTTAAAGAAAATGTCCGCGATTTTCACAGGACCTTAGTTATGAAGCACCACAGGCCTGACTGGGCCAGTTACATTTTTTAACTAGTATAGTATATATATATAGTATAGTGCACTTGGCTTCCGTTTCATGAATCCATGAAAATGGGTAAGTGTCCCATTTTATTAAAACATAACAAATGTGTGAATGTTAAAATGGCTGAAATAACGTATATTGAAAGGCTTCGTTTAGCCAAATTTTTTTCTTTTGAGGAGAGGTGGGCTCTCTTCGGTTACCGTACACCGTTAGAAACATACTGAAAATTTAAGAAAAAAAAAAGGTCCAGTGGAAAGTAAAATACAAAGGAGGTTAATTGAACAGCCTGGGCTCAAATCTGTTGAGTTAACCAACAGTCAGTGTTTGGAAAACTGTAAACAAGGGATTCTGAAGGAAATGGTACAGTACAAATAGTTTATGAATTGTAATCAAAATCTATGTAAGGCTTAAAGCTCAAAGTTGTCTACCTCAAATTATTATTTGCACAAATACCAAACATTGGCACAAGGCAGGCTCCAACTTTAAAATACAGCTACTTCGTTAACTACCAGTTGCTTCATCAGAACATTCCCAGAGGTGCCCTAAACATTCATGTAGTCTGAAGTAATGCTGGTACCTGTGCATAGTGGGCAGTTTATACCTAATGGGCCTACACTGGCAATGCCATCTGACACTGGCTTTGTGGTTGCCATGCATGTCGTTTTTTACTTTAGGGTGTGCATGGTTTCAGTGTCAAGAATCATACAAGGCTAGCACACATCTCTTGTGAGCATGATGTTACATCTCCTATAGTGTATTCTGCTGTCCAAACAAATCAAAATTAATAATTAAACAGTAAACGGGGGGCTTAAGTGTGCAACGTGCTTCTGGGCAAGAGCAGCAAGCAGTATAAAACATCAGCTGCTTGACAGCCCTGAAGCGCCCCTTTCTTTCTTTTCATTCCTGGCTGCATTTAGTTTTTTTCAGAATGTGAGTAATCTTTTTGTAACCTGAAGCAGTGCCCACTTCGAACATATTTTAAATGTGTTGTTTTTCCACAGACCGCTGCTGCTGTGAATTTTCAGACACGCTGTGTGGCCGACATTGAAACCAGTCTTGACACATGGAATCAGATTCAGCCTGATTGAAATATGACATTTTTACCTCCTAGAGCTGTTCATGAGCCGTCAGACCAGCACTACATAACTAGTTCAATGAGGAGAATTTGACCACTTGATTAAAACAAGATCAGCATCCCCACCACCTGGTGACAAGATCTCAGCTCAGGTCACCATAACTCTTTGAGTTTGCCCTAACCTCATTACTAGCACTCAAAAGTCTTCTACCATTCCCTGAAATCAGTTATCAGAAACATAATAACATTTCGATTTTTTTGGTATTGTTTTATTGTAACAAAAAGAACGAAAATATAAAATAGAAATTGCAATGCTTTTAAAAGAGTGAAACTGGATAGCTTCCTCCTTTTGCAGCAAGAGTGCAATTAAAGTACAAACGAGATATTCTTGTGCATCCTTGACGTAAGATTGAATATAAAATATAACACATTATAGTTTGAAACCAGATAGGCTCATGTTTTTCTACACTACCATTGGGTCCCTGGTGAGATGATGGCTGATGACAGATGCCAGGGATTTCAGTGTAATCAGTTGATTGCCCCAAAAGACCTTCTATCAAAAACGGCCAGGAGTACCCTAATTCACTCCAAACCAGGCACTCAGCTACAACAAAGCCTGGTGAATGGCCACTGAGCTGAAAAAAAAGGTGCTTCTTAAAAGAGAACATTAAAGATGACTAGCAGTGCATAAGTGTTCTGGACTTAACTGAAAATATTAGGTTAAATTGAATCAGATATACAGGCTTTTTTCCTATTTATATTAGTTATTTTAAAAGAAAGTAACCTTTTGTAAAAATACACGCAAGGTGCAGGAGTATAATTGCAATGTGTCACACTTTCCATGTTATATTGTACCAAGCTGAGAGAGAAAAAAATAAATAAATAAATAAATACTCTTATTAGATGGCATTAAAAAAAAGAATAAATAAATAAATAAATAAATAAACACGTTGTGTACTACAATGCCTTGTTTGGCAGTGAAGTTATGGAGGGCAGAAGGATGAGCAGAATGGGACTCATTTGTGTTACATAAAACAAGACCTCCCTTTAGAATGTCACTAGCCACTTACACCTACGGGGTCTAATCTGTGGTAGACCTTAAAACCACCAATCCTTAAATTCAGAAACCTGCACACCTCAGTATTTCTGTAGTAACAATAAAGTAAATAAATCACACCACGGGGGAAACACTAGTAGGATAAAGACGTAGTTTAAAGGGTGGCAGTGTTTAGATCTGCTGTTGTTTAGACTGTAAACTAGGCCTTAGTCTTCGGACATGGGACCAATAAAAAAAATAAATAAATAAATAAATAAATGCTAACATTGACATAATACAGTGTGTTGTAAAAAGGCAGCTCAGATATGTTTAGGAAGCTTTGACCGTTTGCCAGAATGGCTTTCAAAACATGGCTTATTCCAGGCAGTGATAAAAGCTTGTTTTCAAACAGACGAGATATATATATATATATATATATATATATACATTAGAATGAAGGCCCGATAATTACGTGTTCAATGCTTATGAATGGGGTGTGAGCGATCCCACACAAAAAAAAAAAAACAAGGACACTTTCTTTTATACAATAACATGAAAAACACCAACAGAAAAACATTGATGCAAGTCTCTTTAATTATTACAGACGTTTAGACCCCTTAAAAAAGCTCATGGAAAAAAAATCTTTAAAAAAGTAGAATTGTCCAATATGTAATTTAAAAATGACCTCTGTCAAAGTTCATAAGGTCTCCATCTGTGTGTGAATAACAGCCAGACTAAGGAATGATGACCCTCCAACAGCTTGCTCCCGACTACCTGCTGCTTGCAAAACACTGGCCAGACATTAAGCCCCACATACTCAAAGGATCAAACAGGGCCAGAAAATACTGCTTATTTTATACAAAATGAGAAGCTTAAAAAAAAAGTACTGCTCGAGTATATTAGCAACAACCACGATCATCAAGGGAAAATAAATGTTCTACATTAGACCCAAATAACGCTTGAATTATTGCCCACATTATCCTGTAACCTATACCTCTGCTGGTTTGTGGGGGCTACAATAACAAGACTATTTGAAGCATAATCTGTTTTCACAATTTCTAATTAAGAAACAACTCTTCCTACTTTTTTACTCTCGCACACGATAACATGTTTTTATAAATCGTATGAAAATACCAACAGTAGATATTGGGGGGGGGGGGGGGGTATACAAATATTTATTAATTACTTTCAAATATTTCATATATTTTCTTGTAATACTCAGTTTTGTCGAACTGAGAATTTTCAAAAGAGCCAGAAGAGTGAGAAACACATACTGACATTCACAATGAATTAATTGCAGTGGGGCCAACTCTTTAAAATTCATTTTGAATTTGTGTTTGTTCAACAAAAGCCATCAAGATGCATTCCTGCTACACTAGTTGCCAGAAGGTCTGTAACGCGAATGTCTGTTCTGCTGCCAAAGCACATCCTGCGAATGAGACCTTCTATTGATATCAGTCGATCCATTTTAATAAAGGAAAGAAACAAACAAAAAACCCTTGATTACACTTGAGACTCCGTTACAAACAAATCCAAACAGATAGGTACACAAAAGCGTTCAATCCTGGCACCTGCTTGTATTTCTGTCTGCTACGCCTCGAATAAAGAGAATTTAGTGATGACCCCCTATTGCACGCAAAGTGCTAGTGGGGGGCATATTGTGGTTGCTTTGGCTATACTCTGCGTGAGTGGGTGGGTTGGCAGAGAGACGCGCTTGCGTAGAGCAGGGTTTCTCAGTTGCAACCTGATTAATCCGTGGTTAAGGAGGACTGCAGAAGGGGCACATGCATCACACAGTGCTTCATATGTGTTTTGGGAATTCTTGAGAGTTTGTAAATTCTAATCCTGAAATGAAGGCAATTAGAAATCAGGTACAATGATAAGATGCAATTTCCCAGTCTGAGTGGAGGAGACTTTCACATCGCCTACTAGTTCTTTCAATCAAGGCGCACCGAATTATGCTCATTTGATAGCACATAACCTCAATCAGCAGTGCTAGTAAAAACAATGGCACAGAGGTATACAACTTCAAACTCATGCCTAACCCCACAGCGCTGCATATCCATTGAGCGCATCATTGATTATTTATGACTCCTCTCTGGGTACAGCATGCTGTATGGCTTGAACTGAATGATATCCTCTTTATCTGCCCTCATTAAACACTGTTCTGGTGTAATAGCACAGACGATACAGGTGCTCTAAAAGCTTAAAACTGGTCAGCTGTCGAAAAGGGTTTCGGTATGCTTGCAATGTCTCCAATAGAAGCTTTATGGGACAGTTGTTTTTATTTTTTATTTTTTTTATTATTGCAGAGGTTATTTATGCGAATAGATTCATTTTATTTTCTATTGCATTTTTTTTTGTGACCACACAATTAGAAGTAAAACATCTTTTTAAAACATATATTGTGGATCCCATTAAGGATGACATTATTATTATTATTTATTTCTTAGCAGACGCCCTTATCCAGGGCGACTTACAATTGTTACAAGATATCACATTATTTTTACATACAATTACCCATTTATACAGTTGGGTTTTTACTGGAGCAATCTAGGTAAAGTACCTTGCTCAAGAGTACAACAGCAGTGTCCCCCACTGGGGATTGAACCCACAACCCTCCGGTCAAGAGTCCAGAGCCCTAACCACTACTCCACACTGCTGCCATATATATATGACATCCTACACTCTAAAAAAAAATGTAAATAAGAGGATCATATCTCCCATATTAGAGATTTTGTTTTTCAAAAGTGGGATTTGAACTAATCTCTTTTCTTTTGAGTACAAGGCACTTTTCCCAAACCATACAGTGGCCTCCATTCCTAAAAGATAAATTTAATATCCTTGTAATTACAATTTTACCATAGTAATCAAATTCTTTAAAGGCAAATTAACAAATACATTGATATTGCATTACGCATTTTAAAAAGGTCTGGTCTCTCTTAAATAATGAAGTCATACCCTGTGTACAAATTGAAAATACATTATTTCATCAACTAAACCAGATTTGTTTACTTTATATATATATATATATATATATATATATATAAGCATTAAGTGCTAAAATGCCTCCTGACACTGATGGCTACTGCCTTATTTGAAAGGATTTTTCACTTGTAATATTGAGTTTAGATTACTTCTCAATGGAAGAGCAAGGCTCCTTCATCCGTTCCTAATAGTAATAGTGCAGATACTTTACAGAAAATAGGATGCAGTTTGTTTTCGGTGATTGAACTCTGTATTACTTCAATGACTCCACTTTCAGACTCAATCCCTGTCTAATGATTTTCTGAGATGCCTTATTGACAGCTCTAGTATATTTGCTCTCTTTCGCTCACCCTCTCCTTGCAATATAAATGGACCAGAAGCGAGGTGATTTATTTCTTTTTTGTCATTTCAGATGTTGGTTGTCATATTTGACACCACTAGTAAGTACGGAATTGACCAAGCAAACTGTGTACATGACAGCAGGGCTCCCCCTCTCCTCCTCCTCCTCACCATACAAATGCATTATAACTGAAACCTAAATCAATTCAAGTCTAAAATGAACGAATGTTGGTGTTGTTTTTTTTAAAAATAAAATGATTTATAACACACAACAAATTCTATAATCGAAAATACTGCATTTCAAGGTTTTTGGGTTTTTTTTTTTTCCCCTCTAGCGAACCATATATGCAAATAGACAACATCATTCTTTAAAAATAAATATCAAAAAAGGCTTTTGATATATTTTTGGTTCTACACATATCCAGCCCAACACCTGGACAGTAGTAGAAATTCAACAATAATAACAAAATAGAATTTTGACTACTTATTCCTACTGGATTGTCTGAGGTAAAAACATTGCTGGTCAGAACCAGCGGACTTAAACACTTTAAAACATGGATGAATAGGACTAAAAAAATGAAGTCTCCTTGGAAATGATGGGTCTTTTCTTCTTAATTAGCAGGCTTTCTCTGACTATGTTTTAATATCCAGTTAATAAGCAAAGTCTTATTCAATTTGTTAATTACAACCTGTTCCAGCTGTTTCCCTTGAATTTATGCCAGCCTACCACACTAGGAGTTTTATTTGTTACCTCGAATGACATAATTGTCTAGAGCCTCCTCCATTCTCAGAAGTGCTTCAGCTCGATTAGAGCCATATGTAACCAACTGAAAAAAGAAACATAAAACTCTTTACAGCAAATTATTATTATTATTATTATTATTATTATTATAATAAAGAATCTCAACTATAGTATGGTACATCAGTATAATATGGTAACCAACAAATAATTCCAATAAAACATTTTACATAAATTGTTTTCCTCACTGAAAAACCCTTATTTCTTCTTTCAAAACACAGAAAAAACATGATTATATAAAATAAATGATCCCCATATATATATATATATGCTTGCTACTTTTCGATATTAAATCAGTAAAGCTTGTTAAACATTGAATTCCCCCAAAAATATGAGTTTGACTGAAATAGATTTATATACGATAAAACGTCGGTAAAACCACTTGCTATTTTTTATTTTCTTACCAAAAATAATATTTTAGAACTCCTCTCTAGTTTGTGTAGTTTTTATACTTGTTGTCTGTCCCGTCTCCATTCCGCTCTGAATGGCTGGGCGTCGCTGTCCGTCAACTCAGTGGTCAGTTCGTACTGTAGTTTCACCCTGTTCTGACAGATCTCGTTGACTGAAGCAGAGCTAGAATGCTCTCATTCGTTTAAATGACTGTCATTCATCAAGACCTGCACCGACTGTGCACTTTCATTTGCCAGCTACAGCGCCTGTCATTCAAAGAGCCTACTTTCAAATTAGCGGGTTAAGGTGTACGTAAGCTTTTGCTTTAGGTATACGATGACAGTTACTAGTTTGAGTTGAAAATGGGGTGCAAGAGAAAAACACTTAATGAATATTGTGCACAATACTCTGGCGGACAGCTGTGCTGAAGCAGGAGGGAGTGGAGGTCTCCTGCTTAGATCTGTTCAACTATCTACTGTTTTGTTTTGTGCATATTATTTTTACTCGTAAATTTATGCTATAAAAGTCTGTGTAATAGACTTTTACATACTGCGTTTTCTACAGTTTATTTGAGACAATTTTTAAATGTGTGTAGGATCTTTACAAGGTTATTTCAGTTAGAATGTTGGTAACCATGGTTTTGTTTCATGTTGAATATGATAAAGGGAGTTTGCTAAATGAGACGTTTCTAAATGGCATAAAAAGAGTGTTTTTTTTCTTGTTATTTTTTAAGCATAAAAGTCGATTTCACCAATTCTCGAATTGAAAAATAAGGATAGAATCGAATAGTAGCAAGCACATATATATATATATATATATATATATATATATATATATATATATATATATATATATATACAGTGCCTTGCGAAAGTATTCGGCCCCCTTGAACTTTGCGACCTTTTGCCACATTTCAGGCTTCAAACATAAAGATATGAAACTGTAATTTTTTGTGAAGAATCAACAACAAGTGGGACACAATCATGAAGTGGAACGAAATTTATTGGATATTTCAAACTTTTTTAACAAATAAAAAACTGAAAAATTGGGCGTGCAAAATTATTCAGCCCCCTTAAGTTAATACTTTGTAGCGCCACCTTTTGCTGCGATTACAGCTGTAAGTCGCTTGGGGTATGTCTCTATCAGTTTTGCACATCGAGAGACTGAAATTTTTGCCCATTCCTCCTTGCAAAACAGCTCGAGCTCAGTGAGGTTGGATGGAGAGCATTTGTGAACAGCAGTTTTCAGTTCTTTCCACAGATTCTCGATTGGATTCAGGTCTGGACTTTGACTTGGCCATTCTAACACCTGGATATGTTTATTTGTGAACCATTCCATTGTACATTTTGCTTTATGTTTTGGATCATTGTCTTGTTGGAAGACAAATCTCTGTCCCAGTCACAGGTCTTTTGCAGACTCCATCAGGTTTTCTTCCAGAATGGTCCTGTATTTGGCTCCATCCATCTTCCCATCAATTTTAACCATCTTCCCTGTCCCTGCTGAAGAAAAGCAGGCCCAAACCATGATGCTGCCACCACCATGTTTGACAGTGGGGATGGTGTGTTCAGGGTGATGAGCTGTGTTGCTTTTACGCCAAACATAACGTTTTGCATTGTTGCCAAAAAGTTCGATTTTGGTTTCATCTGACCAGAGCACCTTCTTCCACATGTTTGGTGTGTCTCCCAGGTGGCTTGTGGCAAACTGTAAACGACACTTTTTATGGATATCTTTAAGAAATGGCTTTCTTCTTGCCACTCTTCCATAAAGGCCAGATTTGTGCAGTATACGACTGATTGTTGTCCTATGGACAGAGTCTCCCACCTCAGCTGTAGATCTCTGCAGTTCATCCAGAGTGATCATGGGCCTCTTGGCTGCATCTCTGATCAGTCTTCTCCTTGTATGAGCTGAAAGTTTAGAGGGACGGCCAGGTCTTGGTAGATTTGCAGTGGTCTGATACTCCTTCCATTTCAATATTATCGCTTGCACAGTGCTCCTTGGGATGTTTAAAGCTTGGGAAATCTTTTTGTATCCAAATCCGGCTTTAAACTTCTCCACAACAGTATCTCGGACCTGCCTGGTGTGTTCCTTGTTCTTCATGATGCTCTCTGCGCTTTAAACGGACCTCTGAGACTATCACAGTGCAGGTGCATTTATACGGAGACTTGATTACACACAGGTGGATTCTATTTATCATCATTAGTCATTTAGGTCAACATTGGATCATTCAGAGATCCTCACTGAACTTCTGGAGAGAGTTTGCTGCACTGAAAGTAAAGGGGCTGAATAATTTTGCACGCCCAATTTTTCAGTTTTTTATTTGTTAAAAAAGTTTGAAATATCCAATAAATTTCGTTCCACTTCATGATTGTGTCCCACTTGTTGTTGATTCTTCACAAAAAATTACAGTTTCATATCTTTATGTTTGAAGCCTGAAATGTGGCAAAAGGTCGCAAAGTTCAAGGGGGCCGAATACTTTCGCAAGGCACTGTATATAGACACACACACACACAGTTGTAGTCAAAGGTTTACATACCCCAATGGAAATTTATAATTTCTAGAAATTTCCCGAAAACAAATTATAGGAAAAATCTTTTGCAGCAAAAGTTTTGCTTTTATGGATGAGGGAAAAAAATAGATTTCTATAATTATTTAAGCAATTTTTTTTGCAAAATTCCAAAAATGCTAATTCAAAAGTATTCATACCCTGACAAAGAAAATTAAATCAATAGCTAGTTGAGGCACCTTTTGAAATAATAATCTTTTTTAAACGATTAGGATATTTGTCAATGAGCTTTTGACATAATTCTTTAGTGATTTTTGACCATTCTTCAACACAAAATTGTTCCAGTTCATTCAAATTCCGAGGACTTCTCTTGTGCACAGCCTTCTTCAACTCATACCAAAGATTCTCAATCGGATTTAGATCGGGACTTTGACTAGGCCATTCCAGAACCTTGAATTTATTCTTCTTTAACCATTCTGAAGTAGATTTTGGTGTGTGCCGCCTCACCAGACTTTCTCTAAATGTAACAACTATCAGCGTGACCAAATAGCTCGATTTTTGTTTCATCACTCTTCAAAACCTTTGACCAGAACTCAAATCCATCACTCAAATGCCGTTTTGCAAACTTTAAATGATTGTCCTTGTGACGTTTTTCATTGAACCTTCTTTCTTCCAGACCAAGGGAGCATTGTGACAGTACCATGAGTCTTGTACTTCTTGATAATAGAAACAATAGTTGAAATTGGGATACTCAAAGGCTTGGAAATCTTCTTGTATCCTTCTCCAGCTTCATGACAATAAATAATGTTCTGCCTAAGGTCTGCAGATAGCTCTTTACTTTTTCCCATATTGACATAATGGTAATGACAGTAATCATCCTATGCCTAACCCTTTTATACTCCCTAAGAATGTTCACCTACAATCCAGAATTTTCTAGACTTTTCTAGAATTAGGTTCTGCATCATTATATTGAAATTTCTAGCACCTTGTAGACAATGCTACCATAGCATCAAAGGGTATGGAGTTTGGTTAGAATTTTTTGAGTTTTGTTAAAAAGCATCAAAAACCATAGCATCAAAGGGTATGGAGTTTGGTTAGAATTTTTTGAGTTTTGTTAAAAAGAAAAATTGGTGAAATAAATAATTGTAGACATCTATTTCTTGTACCATATATATATATATATATATATATATATATATATATATATATATATATATATATATCATGATAATAAATCAGATGTACAATATGGTAACCAACAAATGTATTACATCAATACGAAAAAATAAATGACTAACTTTGGAGATCATGGGATCATAGTAAATGCTGATTTCACTTCCTTCTTGAATGCCACTGTCAACACGAACCTGAAAGACAAAAAAAAACATGTATAAATCGGATCAAGTAACAAATTATCTTTATCCATTTCAAGCCATACATCTACAACATTGAGCAAAATCCTGCATACCCGAAGAGTGTTCCAGCCATTGCCCCATCTTCCAAAGTGCTTTTCAGTAAAAATCTGAAGATTTTACTTGTACCACAAGGAACTTCAATTCTAAAACCATGGAAACAAACACAGAAAAGGAAGGTTCTTTGTCCAGTTTTCTTTTGTATCTGGCACATAACTTAATCCAGTAAAATGTCTCACTAAGAGGCTTATGTCCCTATGCAAAATATGATTTTTTTTTTTAAGGGATAAAACAACTCGTAAATGTTGCAAACTTAGAAAAGAAACTCCAATGCTTAATATAGGGTATCTTAAGTTGTATTTTACAAGTTTTAAACCAACAACAATTACAGATATGCAAAACAAATATTTAAAGTATATACTGTATTCAATATATTTACTGTGGCTAAAATGAGCTCCCCTTGAAGGTTTACCTTTTATACTACTTGGATTTTATTCAGCACTATCTGGTGGTCATATATTGTAATTGCGTGACACTATTAAATCTTTTTTTTTTTTTATTGAAAATAAATTTTCTATAGGGTATCATTACATTTTATTTATTTATTTTCTTTGAAAAAATGGTCAGTAGTTTTTTCTGTCCACAATAGCTGAGCTGCCTGAGGTAAGTGTGCTAAAAAGATTTTCTAGGGCATTGACTGACTGGAATTGTAATTTTAAATCAACAGAGAAGTTTTACAAAAATAACTATAAACCATGAAGGATTATTAAATGAACAAAAAAAACTGACTTTTTTAAACACTGAAAACATAACACTTTTTTCGGTGCATTTCTCCTGAGGATTAACTGTCTGCCGTAGGCCGTCCTTCCAACTCCCCTCAAAAATCCCAATTAAATCTGTAATGCATCAATTTACAGAGGACGACGTGCCCAGCCATTCCTTTTGAAGCATCTGAATGCTGTTAACTGACCAACAACTAAAGTAGGCATATTGCTGATTCCTGTTCCCTTTTCTCAGTTTGACCTCATCAGCGTAGCATTGAGGTTAGCTGTATGAAACTTTTCAAATTAGCGATTCCCGGGGAATAAGTATTCATTAAAAATGCTCTTGTCAGGCTCTGGTATCTGAAGTATTTAAAAGCTAATCAAAAAAAAAAAAAGGAAAGGCATGGACATGCACCACAGGGACAGAGAGGGGGGCAAAATATATTACAAAATAAATAAATTTAAAAAAAAAACACAGCCCAGTTTGCTCATTTGAAACTCTGGAAGATAGGCAGTGTGAAGTAGATATGGCATAAAGGGACCCAACGGTGCTGTCATGCCAGACAACCGGCCTCAGTTATAAACACAATCATCAAGACAAACGGAGAAACTTTCACAACAATGGGCAAATAAAAAGTGATTAGATAGAAGTGAATAAAAGCTACAGTACTGTAACACAAAAAACATGTAAATTATTGAATATTGAATGAATAGTAAAGATAAGAAAACTAAAGAACCATAAGCATTCATGTTTTTAGTTTTCAAAGTCCTTGCATTGACTGCTGCATACATTACAGCAGCAAGCATATTTTCATGTTCCCCCCTATGTGTGTTAAATATACCCTTTACTCTGATTGGCCTACACTTTCTCTTTCTTTTCAAATTAAACATACACACAAATACTACTGTGCAACAACCGTAAGCTTTCTATATGTGAAACACGATTGTTTCAAAGCAAAATAAATAATTGTCTGTACTTTTGTTTTTTGTTTTACATTTAAATTAAATGTGCACTTAGAAATACTTCAGCGAAAATGATCAGTTATTTTTTTTTTTTTTTTTTGCATTATTTCAAAAGAGATTAAAAACATGGTCTGGTTACTTTTCAAATCTAGCCTTAAAAATGAACAATATTACCTGCCCCTTAAACTGATCAAACTGGAAAGATAAAAAGCATAAATAAAAATAAAACAAACTGGGGTTTAATGTTGTGCATAAACTCAGTCACAGGGTCAGCACCAATAGGTTTTATCACCGGCAACATCATCTCTATTCAAGTGTGTGCAAGCACATGCCTGGAATATAATAAGGTGTGTATATTCCCACCAACAAAACAGAAAATGCATCTAACCATTAATCCCAATGCCAATTGATTTACATTTCATGCTTAAGTTAACTGAATCTCTGCAATCTTAGAACCAATACAGAACAAAGTAAGAAATGGTATTGCCACAAACAAAACAGTACCTTCAAAGTTTGAAGGACTCATCTTGCTCCCACCCCTGTTTGTGAAGCATACCAGTGATCTCACTGTTCCACAATTTATTTGCTTATTAAATTATATCTTCTGATGGAAGTAGGTGAGCTGTCTGCTCAAACTGTGCGTAATCCACTAAGCACCGCTCCACAGTGCGCATGGCATAATTAAAAATTCTTAATAGACAGGCCCATGTGAAGCTTTCAGACGGCTCCCATCCTTCAATTTTAACTCACCCCTCTCCCCATCAGCACTATCCCAAGCCAGCCTTGTCTACCTAACAAGTAACAGCCCAATCTGATTAAATGCTTGCAAGGGAGGGGACTTGTGGGCCTCCACGACAGGTCAAAAGTGATCACCATGGAGATACATAATTACAGCTGTCAACGCGTCAACTGTCCCGCTGGCATCAATTTGATTGCTCCCAGCAATAATGATAGACAAAGCTTAGCGTGCACTCTCCTGCATCCAATCACGTTATCTATTCTTTGGTCCATTTAGCTGACATGCAACATTCACACAAGCACATAACAGCAGCAAGCAGGACATTTAAGGCATTTTAATTGTTTTTTTTCCCTCTCTCTCTCTTTCACGTAGATGACTCATAAGCGCAAGTGTTATTACACAAAACTCCTGCTGTAGCATTAATTGAAGAAAGATGTGGTGGGACAAAGACTGTAGGGGGTAGAGCATGTCCATTATCACTTGTGCTTTCAACAGGTCTCACGTTTGAAAACTGCAAATTACAAAAACTTGCAAGGGCAAAATGTTTGACATTATTTGATCCACAACCATATGGTGAAAAAAGAGCCCTGTAAATAAATAAATAAATATTTAAGCGTATACTTAAAAGACAGTTGACTTCATTGGTTAATGTCAAGTGTTTTGATTTTCACATCACTCATACACTGAAGCAATTCTGAAGCAACTGCTGGTGTCCATTAAGAACAAAGAAAACAAACAAATATTCATTACTTAATTTGCAAAAGGGTCCTTGTTTTTCCTAAACTCAAATTCAAGTAAAAAATGAAATCAAAACGTCTCCTGACTAATAATCCTCACACCCTCACCAATGAAAGGCCACACTACCTACAGTACAATGGTGTCCATGAATATTGCATCAAAACAGTAATACTTTTTTTCAGCCATTTCTCATGATTTCTACCATTGAACTATAGTTTAATTGTTATATGTTGTACTTTCTAAAAATAAGGATTAACCGATTGTTTCAAGAACATGGCCTTCATCTTTAAAAACTGCATCACAATAAACATCACCCAAATTTTTTTTTGCCATTCAATATTTCAGGGAGTCTCTCAGCCTTGAACACTGCCTTGAATATTCCCCATTTGCAGTTAACACCACCACACCAGAATCTCCTGGTACTGTATCTTCTTACTATTATATTTAGGTGATAATCCATGTGCACTAAGCCCCTGCATATGATGTAACCTGTAAAACCATCCTTTCACATGGGAAACTGCAAATGTACATTCTGATCTCTAAAAGGTTGCTGGTTTAGTGAACCAGGTAACCTGGATGTTATGAAGCAAGACCCTTAGATAAAGGCATGTCACAGTGACATGGAGTGAATCTTCCACCCAAGGGAGGGTAATCCAAGTCAGGGAGAAAGCAGCTTGCCTCAGACTGGCCCGATATCTGTGCCTCCAAGAAGACATGGGACAATGAAACCCATGAGTCACATGATGGCGTGGTGTGTGTGTGTGAGAGAGGTTACATGTGATTGAACTCTCCTCCCCCTGGAGAAACTGCCGCTGGAAATGTTATTCCTCCTTGAGAATAACATCAGCTGCCTGTAAGGCATCTATGAGGTTATTTATGCAAGTTTGGTGCACCACTGTTTTTCTTCTATTAAATCTGTATGATTCTCATGGATGACAAAACCTCAGCATTTCAGAGAGCACAGTGCTCTGCCAACAATGTGCATGGCATTGTTCCCTTTTTCAAAACAACCGTATGGTGTGTGATATTCATCCGGTGGGATAATAATAAAATACATATAAAAAGATGGAAAGCAGAGTCCAAAGATACCAAAACTATATGTTGGTAGCATACAGGCACACACCCTGCACACAGATTCCTATGTACCCTTGAGCAAGGTACTTTACCTAGATTGCTCCAGTAAAAACCCAACTGTATAAATGGGTCATTGTATGTAAAAAATAATGTAATTGTATGTAAAAAATAACATGATATCTTGTAACAATTGTAAGTCGCCCTGGATAAGGGCATCTGCTAAGAAATAAATAATAATAATAATAATAATAATAATAATAATAATAATAATAATAATAATAATAATAATAATAAAATAATACAAACTGAATTCAGGGATAAGGCTGCCACATTCAAATATGTGAACGCTCTTTAGTTGACAATTAATAACCATTAATAAAATGGTTGGTTTCAAAATGTAGATATATAGCCTTTCGTCCATGATACAAAACAAACAAAAGATTTTGTAAATCTAACGCAGTGTCTGATTTGCAGAGTGTCAGATGAAAGATGTAGTTGGGTTGTGCAACATCATATTCTATGCAAATTAGCCATGCATTTTTTTCAAAATGCTCTGTCCTCCACCACAGAAACACCTGTGTGTAAATAACTTTTCCTGAAGAATCTGATTTATTTTTTCTACCTTGTGTAGTGCTTTGTAGTAAATGTAAAGTACTGTTTAATCCCCAGTTGTATGTTCATTTTCTTTATTTTAAATATAATAATTACTAGCATGTTTCATTCACACAGCGCAGGGATTAAAGAATTTGACAGGCAATGGAGCATCAACTCTGGTTATTTTTCTCAGTCTATGTTTAATACATGTCTTCAGCCTATCAGGTTCCTTTCTGTTGAAATGTGTTTATCAATAAACCATAATAGTGTGTACCACTTACCATTAAATCAAAATACTATTCAATATTCAGTGGTGGAAACTGGTGTTTTTATTTGTTATACTGTATTCCCCCAGTATGCAAGAACTTGCACAATTCATTCAAATAAATAAAATAATGTAAAAAAAAAAAAAAAAAAAAATCTGCTTGAGATACTGTACAAATAGCAGCGAGAGTTCTCCAAAAAGTTAAAAAAAATAATAAGATTGGAAAAATCTGCCTGTACTCATTGCAAATTCAGATTAAAAAACTTATTTTTTTGTGCATTTTTTTATTATTATTATTATTATTATTATTATGCCTTTCTTTGTTTGTAGACTGACTACGAGACAGAGATTGCTATGATTGTGGATTTGTCAAGATGCCAACTCAGTGAAAGCCTAGTTGCTTATTTTTCAATGTACCTGGAGACAACAATCCTTCGTTTTGTTCCACAAATGCAACTGGGAATATATCAGAAGGAAATATTTAATCTTGAAAGTAGTCATTTTGATTGGAATACGGCAAGCTGCACTCGGATGCATACAGCAAACTGAAATGCCAGGTAGGGTAACAACTTATGTGCCTAATATGGAACGTATGTTTTATATTCTTTTTTTATATTACTATTAGGGAAAAAAAAAAACATTTTGGTTTTACAGGTTTGGATGTACCAGTTTACACAATAGCGTTCAATGGAACTGCGTCTGTGTTTACAACACAGCTCCTGGATGCAGGCACAGTCAGCTGGCAGACGCATACACTCCTCCATAGAGGACAATGCAGCCGTCATACTGGAAGTAGTGTTATATTTTCTTATTATTTAGTATTAGAAACAATGATTTTGGTTTTATAGTTTTGTGTGTACATGTACCCGTTTACATCTGTACACGGGTATATGTACATACCTGT
Organism: Acipenser ruthenus; assembly: GCF_902713425.1. NCBI lineage: Eukaryota > Metazoa > Chordata > Actinopteri > Acipenseriformes > Acipenseridae > Acipenser > Acipenser ruthenus. Next base: position 44,154,768 of record NC_081196.1, on the reverse strand, counting down.
TTCTTTTGAAATGTATATTTTATTATATTTTTTCACTGTTTGTAGTCGTGCTGTATATGCGCTCATTTTAAAAATAAAGCCTTTTTGTTTAATTTTCCATTTAAATACGGTGTTTCTGTGATGCAAATGTTAGATATGATGTTCATGAGTAAAACTTTTCAGTTGTATCCGATAGTATGTCTTTAAATTTTCATAGCAAAGCAGTTTAAAAATGTATGGGTCACAGTGACCCACGTGGCACTTCTAGGCAGTTCGAAAATCTGGCAGTTATAGTATTAAACAATCTGTGAAGTGCCCTTTTTCTCTGAATATTTTCTTTTTAATTGATCTATTAAACCAATTTTGTTTTAGATTCAGATTTGTCTACTTTGGGGATGTAATTGTTTTGCGCCTCTAGTACAATTTTTTTTAAAAAACAGCCATCCTTTTTCCGTGGATGTTTTCTCTATTTTACTCCATTCTACTTTTGTTAGTCTCTGTTTCATTCCTTCATAGTTTGCCTTCCTAAAATTGTAAACATCAGGTTTAGTCATTACTTTTGGGGTTTTAAAAAGCACTTCAAATGAGACTATGTTGTGGTCTGAGTTTGCCAATGGTTCTCTGACCTCTGATTTAGTTATTCTGTCTTTTAGTTATTCGTTATTTGAAAAGACTAAATCAAGGCATGCCTCCCCTCTTGTCAGTGCCTTGACAAAGCAGTCATTTGTCATTTCCACCATTTCAATTTAGTCTGTCGTGCTCCCCACTGGGTTTTCCCATTTTATATGGGGGAAGTTGAAATCCCCCATTAATATGGCTTCTCCTTTGCTGCATGCATTTCTAATGTCATTGTATAACAGATTATTTTGCTTGGTGTCTGAATGTGGCGGTCTCTAGCATGCCCCTATTATTATGCCTTTTGGATTTTTGTCCATTATTCTGACCTATATTGATTCTGCGCTGTTTTTTTCTTCCAGATTTAACACCTGGGCTTCAAGACTATTTTTGATGTATAGCGCTACCCCTCTGCCTCTTTTGTCCTGCCTGTCTTTCCTATACAGTGTATACCCACTAATATTATATTCATCTCCATCACTCTCGTATAAGTTTCTGTAACACCTATCACATCGTAGTTACTTGTTAGTGCAGTAGCTTCAAGTTCTAACATTTTGTTTCTGAGACTTCTAGCATTTAGATAAATGCATTTAATGGCTGTCTTACCTGAGTTTTTGCCCTTGTTTTGATGTGGTCCCCCTTCTGCTTTTTTGTTGATTTCAACCCCCTTCCTCTCTAGTTTAAATGCTTGTGACCTCCTTGAGGATCCTTTCTCCGAGTAGATTGGTTCCCTTTTTTATTTAAGTGCAGTCTGTCCCGCCTATATAGATAGTCCTTGTTGTAGAATGTGGGCCAATGTTCAAGGAAGGTGAAGCCATCCTGTGTGCACCACGATTTCAGCCATGCATTTAAATGATTTATTTCCAGCTGTCTGTATGGTCCTTTGCAAGGTGCCGGCAGTATCCCAGAATCCCAGAAAATACCACAGTTTTGGCCTTGTCTTTTAATTTCCTTCCTATCTCTCTGAATTTGTTTTGCAGGGATTTTGGCCTGTCTCTTCCAATGTTGCTTCTAACGATGTGGCCGACTACTACCGGTCGTCTCCTGTTCGTTCTAGGAGACTAGATGTGTGTGACAAAGTCTCCTAGAAGACAGCACACTGTTGTAGTAAGGGGGTCCAGACTGTGAACTGAACTTGCTGTGTTTCTCAATATGGGGTCCTCCCTCCTTTTTGCTGTCTGACCACCACTGTTAATAGGGTCCTGGATGTTGTTCCATTCGTTCTCGATGTTGGTTTTCATCATCTAAATTTTGAAGTGGCTCAAATTTGTTGGATGTTTTGATTTCTGGTGGTTGTGTTTGACGAAGTTTCTTTTTTTCCCTGCTTCTGCCTACCTGAACCCAGCTGTTTTGACCCTCGTCTATCTCTCTTGTGGCTTCCAGTCTGTTAGGGGTGCAGACTTCCAAGAATTGAGGATGTGCCAGCTCCTCAAGCTCCTGTTGCTGTCCCATTTCTTGCAGCTCCATTTCTAGCATACTTACTAGTTTAAGCAAGTCCTGGATCGTGCAAAACTTTACACACACTTGGTTTAGCTCTGCTGGGTTTCCTCGGACTTCCCACATCATGTAGGTTGTCACAGACTACTGGATTGAAGGCCATGTTATTATTATTATTATTATTTTTATTTTATTATTTATTTTTTTTGTAAGTTTAAGTTTAGTTTCTGGAGCTGTCAACCTGCTTTCAAACTGCTTCTAAATGCTCTGCACTTTTAAAACGATGCACTTCTCACACACTTTGTTGTGTTCTGTTGTGCTGGTAGCTCAGCCCCTTCCCCTTGTCTCAGAACAGCGCTGAATTTGAATCAGCTGCTCTTGTACCAACTAGCAGGACCCACAAAAACATCAACACAATTCTTGTTTAGTATGCTGTTTTATTATAGCCTGTTACTATATCTTACATACGACTATGAATAATGTCCTTATACTTGAATTCAATCAGTGTACCAATAGAAAGCATCAACAAAGCAGTCAATCAAACAAAAAACTCATTCCATGTCTCCAAAACAAGCACAGTAAATAACCCTGCTTTGCTTAGTGAAAAAAAAAAAAACGGACCTAAGCATCCGATTTACAGTAAAGCAGCTTTCAGATATTTGCACTAAGATTGCAGGCGCTAGGCTTTGAATACAGGAGCTTATTTTACACATTTTGGGACTGTGTAGTAAGCACAGTCTTCCTCAAATTACTAGCAGGTTGTTTTCTAATGTCAGCAGCATCAATTTCACTTGTTTTGCAGTTTCTCTTGGTTCACTGCTTATTCCAGGTTTACTCTTGTTCGGGACCTCAACCGTCGTTTTAATTACTTTCAATACTTTAGCATCAACAGATTAATTTTAATCTGTAAATACAGCTCACTAGGTCTACACACACAGTAATTAATAGATGCAACAGATTCAACTACTCAAAAACGTCACATGATGCATTTTCAACAAAGGTTTAGGGTATCAGACTGACCTAAATGCCTATGTGTTGGTGAACAGCATAGGATACAGTAAACTTGTCAAAAGTGTACATTTCCACTTTCACTGTGAGCAATTGCACTTTATTTTGAAAATCTATTTTGCTTCAGATGCCATCATTTTTATGTATGCTTTTGTGTATGCTTGCAGTATTTGATGATAATTTGTGGCTACCCCTAACCCCTACCCCAAACCCTATTGCCAAATGTTGGTTTCAGGAAATATTTTGTTGTGTTGTTTTACAACAACTTGAAAATTGTAGCAGTGCAGGTTTTTTGGCATGTTACTATACATGTTTAGAAACATAAATAAATAGTAGGCATGTCTGAAAACAGCACTTGTCAATATAGGATTAAGCAGTGGCATTTCTTTAGACAAAGAGATTACAAAATGTCCTGTGATAAACAGCAGGATGACCCATTCCAGATTTTACTATGATCTTAATTAACACGTGGGTAGGGAAGCTGAGGCTATGCAATGAGAGTCTTATTGCTATTCATCCCTGGTTAGAATTACAGGGGTGAGTCCCCTCTCCAACAGGGATGAAAGTAAAGAAAAGGAATGTATGCATGAAAAGTAGCAACATTTGCCTTTCATCTTGGGGAGTGTAGCCCACACCGCTGCACTGCAAATGCATCTTGGAATAAAGTCCATGAAGTTGCCATGCCCTTGGTGGAATGACCAGTGAGCTTGTCTGGAGGGGGGAAGTTGGCCAGCTCATAGGCAGTCCTGACCGTGTCTGCTATCCATTTGGACAGCTTCTGCTTTGACAGGGCTTGACCATGGGACTTCGCCCCACAGCAGACAAAAAATAGTTCGGAATGCCTCCCACTTTTCGTCCTGTCAACGTAGTATGCCAGGGCCCACTGGGCAGAGGGTATGGAGCTGCCACTCTCTATCAGACTGGAAAGGAGGTGGAGGAAAGCCTCCAATTCCACAGACTGGCTGACATGGAATGCCGAGATCGTCTTCGGCAAAAAGGCAGGATTAATACGGAGCGTAACCTTTGTCCTAGCCTGTAAAAATTAAGCAGGCTTTTGCAATGGAGAATTCCTGCATCTCACTCAACCGCTTTGCAGAGGTGATAGCAGGCAAGAAAGCCGCTCTGAGTGATAAATATTTCTGCTCAGCTGAACTCATGGGCTCAAATGCAGGAACAATGTTCATCATAGGCGGCTGAAGCCGCCGAGTCCCTTTATTATTTGTTTATTTAGCAGACGCCTTTATCCAAGGCGACTTACAGAGACTAGGGTGTGTGAACTATGCATCAGCTGCAGTGTCGCTTACAATTACTCACCCGAAAGACGGAGCACAAGGAGGTTAAGTGACTTGCTCAGGGTCACATAATGAGTCAGTGGCTGAGGTGGGATTTGAACCAGGGACCTCCTGGTTACAAGCCCTTTTCTTTAACCACTGGACCACACAGCCTCTACCTTTAAAATTGCCCCACCAGGAAATGAGCTCCTGGGGAGACTGAGTGAATTTTGACATGGCAAGCCAAGTGGCTGCCATATAGACCTTTAACGTAAAGGGGGATTTCCCCTCGTCAAACAGGTCCTGCAAAAATTGCAGTATACCTGCCATGGGACAGGTCATGGGGTCGAACCCACAACACAGACACCACATCTGAAAAACACCCCACTTGTACCCGTACTGGGAACGCGTGTTCGGTGCTCTGGCATTCTGCAGGGTGTCAATGACAACATGGACCTGGCCCCAGGCAGGAAGAACATTTGCCGTGCTTGTCCTCAACAAGCAGACTGGCCTTGCATGTGTCACAGGGATAAATCCGAGGCATGGTGCAAGAAGCAAGCAATGCAGTGTACAGTATGCAGATGTACAGGTGCTGCCTCAATCTCCTTATAGACTGCAACCAGGCAGACCAAGACCCAAACAAGACTGGTTTGGGCCGGAATCGGGATGGTACCGGTTCGGTGACTTTAGCACTGGGTCATTACGGTACAGGGTCGGCACCGGTGCTGTAACCTCGGTCCCGGTTCGGTTACCGTGGGTAGCAATGTACAGGGATGCCCACCTGTACAAGCCACTGGCAAAACCACACACTCAGTACTCGCATGAGACTGAGGGAAGCCAGCTTGTCAGAATGAACTAGCAGCCTTCGTAATGGTGATGCTAAAGCTGTCACCAACACGACATCAAGGTACTGTGGGAGTGATTGCAAACAACCACAACCGAAGCATCTTGGTCCTGCACATTGCTGCTGAATCCAGCAGCTGCTGTCACTACTTGCAGCACCACGTTGCAGACAGGCCTGAGCTTAGTCTCTGTGAATACAGAAAAAAACAGAATGAGAAAATATTTCTCAGCAAAATACAGTGATTGTAACCATTGCATAAAATATACAAACCATCTCATAATTTTAGCCTAGCCAAAACAAGAAATAAATAACTCGAGTCAGAGTAACTGCAGCCTGGAGGAAGAACACAAAGTCAGCCGACTTATGGTGCTTGATCCCTGGGAAGGAGCAACTCAAGCCGTTGGCTTCACACGGGGCACAAGGCCACAGTGGAACGTGACAAACAACAGACTGTTGTGCACAAAATACGCGTAATTACTAAAAACTAATACAGCGATTATTTTTAATATATCACATATAAATTGTGTAAAAACACAATAAATGCAAAATATATAGCAGAAAAAAGTAACAAGTGCTTATCTGAAACAGCTCTCCTGGCAGGTCAGTTCTTGAAAGGAAAAATGCCGTTGAGGTCTGTGACCGCAGTGTTTTTAAGTCCTCGGGGGCGGGCCATGACTGCGTCACAGGCTCATCGAGTGGCTTTGATAGATCTTATTCAGGTTTCGGGTCTTTAGGAGGTAAATACCCATGAGCTAATGGTTACATTTCATACTTGAAAAGGGAACCATTGGGTACATAAAGTATTCGCATACATACATACATACATACATACCTACATAAATAAATGCACAACATAATCAACAGATATGACTGCACAATGTTGTAGGTGTTGTAGTAAAAGTATTTTAAGGAAGTAGGAGCAACAGTTGAGGAAAAAATATATATTTCTTCAAGACAATTTTCACCAAACCCAAAATGTCTGAAATCAGCTAAAAACCTGAAAGCTTTAATCCCTGACAAAAGTATTTTGATAACACCGTGTAACAATTTTTTTTTTGGTTCCTGGGTAGTAAGTGTTATTTCCTAATTGCTTATGCCTCAAAAGTATAGAAAATGGATATTATTCCCCACAAACTTTGCTTTTGTGACCAGGACAGTGATATTTTGAAATGTACCTATTTTCCAGAACATTCCAGATAGATTCAGTGCTGAGTAAACTTGGAGTAACTTCTAGAACTTTCTAGAACTTTCCAGTAATATAAATAGTAGTATAAATACAGGGGCCTTAAGCCCACCAGTTCAGTTTAGTTCCAGCTGCCTAAGTGGATACATATCTGCATTTTTCTGAGATGGCATCAAGAGGCTGCAATGGTGGCATTCCTGATGGGTCTCCAAGGCGGTTTTACCAAGTTTCCCTGCTATCTTTGCCTTTGGGACAGCAGGGACACCAAGGCGCACTACCAAAGGCGGGACTGGCCACAGCGGACCGAGTTCTCTGTGGGGAGGAACATCGTTAAGTGGGGGCCACTGGTGGACCCCCGGAAGGTGCTGATGCCACCACCGCACATCAAATTGGGCCTTATGAAACAATTTGTCAGAGCTCTAGATAAGGAGTCGGCAGCCTTCAAGTACCTTCAAGACTTCTTCCCTAAGCGGTCTGAGGCAAAGGTCAAAGCCGGTGTCTTCGTTGGACCACAGATAAAGAAGATCCTGGAGTGCAATGAATTCCCCAAGAAGCTCACTAGTAAGGAGAAAGCGGCTTGGAACAGCTTTGTCGCAGTGGTTCGGGGCTTCCTGGGCAATCACAAGGCCGAAAACTATGTGGAGCTGGTTGAGACTCTGGTGAAGAACTACGGCACAATGGGCTGTAGGATGTTCCTCAAAGTCCATATCCTTGATGCTCATCTTGATAAATTCAAGGAGAACATGGGAGCGTACTCGGAGGAGCAAGGCGAGCGCTTCCACCAGGATATACTGGACTTTGAACGCCGCTACCAAGGACAGTATAACAAGAACATGATGGGAGACTACATTTGGGGGCTGATTCATGAAAGTGATTTACAGTATAATCGTAAATCTCGAAAAACTACTCACTTCTAAATCTTTTGTAGTCATTTTTGTATTACTTTAGTATAAATACATGTTAATTTGGATTCATATGTTGTTTTTTTCTGACTTTATGTGAACGAAAAGACACAAATTCGCCCGTTTTCTCATTGGAAATAGGTAAATTTCAAAATATTACTGTCTGGTCACAAAAGCAAAGTTTGTGGGGAATAATAGCCACTTTCTATACTTTTGAGGCATAAGCAATTAGGAAATAACACTTGCTACCCAGGAACAAAAATTGTGTTACATAGTGTAATGTATCACGTATTCTTTGCTGTAACATCACATTGGTGCCCATGATGGACATATTGAATTTCAATTAATATTTTACTTAATGGACATAAGAACAAGTGTGTAAAATCAAATACTAGAGAAAATCCAAATATATAATTTTAGTTCTTTTTCCATATATTTTAAAACACACTCAAGTTTCCTCATGCAGCAAAGATGCTGAACCTAGATATTGGGGTGAATTCATTCACAGTATTGCTGAACTTGAAGGTTACTGTATTCCTGTCAATTTGTTCTACCATTTTGGCAGATATTGCCAGTAACAAGAAAGTGCAATTCTGTTTGAGAATTACTACTTGAAACGAATGACAGCCAACACTTACAGCAGGCAAACCCAGTGGTTCCTGGTACTGTGAGAGACGACCAATCGAAGGAAGGCCAAACGATTTGTAGGGATCCTGAAAAGGAAGTTAAAACAAGGAGGAAACATTAACTTTTAAATAAAACACAGGAAACAAGGTTAAATGCTGCTGCTAGAAATTAAAGCCGTTGGCTGGCTATTTTTACCCAATTATCATTGGTTAACAGGATTAATTACTCTTACTTCTTTTCTCCCTTCAAGCAGATGACCAATAAATCTACCGCTGTACTAAAGAGGCTTGTATGGTTCTCTTAATTAACATAACAAGTTAAAAACTGCTCACAGAGAAAACAACTGCTAAAGCACACAGGATGTTGTGGGCAATTAAAATGGGCAATTTAATTGAATAAAAAAATTTCAAGATGTTAAACATAAACAAAACCATGGAGGAGAGGGTCCTGAAAACAATGTAATGATAATTTATTTCTGTGGCACCTGAAATGAGACACACCTTGTCCCTCCACCTGGACCCCAATATAAGATGCAGTACCATCCGAAAACACATGTGGCAAAAAAAAAATTCTGTTTTGTTTTGTCTCTTTTTTTTTTTTTTTTACCTCAGCATAAACTCTGCTTTCAATGGCCCAACCATTAATAGGAATGTCAGCCTGTTTGTAGCGAAGTGAGTAACCCTTAGCAACGCGGATCATTTCTTGGACCAAGTCCAGGCCAGTAATGCATTCTGTGATGGGGTGTTCAACCTGCAAGGTTAAGAATATAAGCAGTGAATTGGCAAAATAATAAAACACATGCACAATATTTAAGTATAAGTTTTCCTATTAAAATGTATAATGCTATTCTACGGTGAAACTACCACATGTTTTATATTCCTTTACAATATTTTCAATGTAAAAAAATATATATATATATGTATCATGTTATTTGAAATAGGTTTATTAAACTTCAGGTTCTGTAACACTTTTAAATCACAGTCATTTCACAGAAAAGAAAAAAAAAACAGAAACATAGTGTTTCAAATCGCTGGCACGAGCGGATTATCACTGCCAAGTCTGGGGGAAGCAGGCAATTTCCACTGAACCAGTTTAGTCTAAATCTCACCCATTCGCCTGCTTTCACTAAACTGTCCTGACAAGCAACCAGATTAGCGTAATCTTACATCAGTGCAGAGTAGCAGAAATGAGCAGATGGATCCTACAGTTTTTCCCCCCAGACCTATCGATGTAGTGCTTAGCATGCACAATAGCTGGGCTGGACCCGTGCAATCAGTGTACTATCAGCAAATTGCCACTAACAGCTTTGCATGATGCTGTTAAGGGAATACCCTGGTCTGTCTCCACATTCAATTTATCCCGGGTCTCTAATCACAAATAGGTATAGCGTAATGTAAAATATGTCAAAAATATGTAAGAGAAAACCAATGTACTTATATAATGAAATAAACACCCCAGCAATAATATTGCAAAAAACTTGGAAATTATTATTATATATATATATATATATATATATAGCCCTCAAAAAATAAATACAAAATCAAAAGCATGTGAATTAAATTTAAATTTCTAACACTTGTCACTTGCTAGGCAAAACTGAGCTTGTCTTTTTGGTTTCTCCAGTAAACATCCATAACTTTGCTAAACTGAACAGATGGTACCACTAATTAGCTCAGTTCGTGTTGTAAGTTTGTTTATAAAGAGAAAAAGGTTTTCAGACATCTTGACACATTTTATTAACATATCACAAAAAAAAAATCTTCAGGACATGCACACAGCTACCACTTCCCTTATTAGTATCCATTTTTCAAATTTCATACATAATATATTCATGCATGTATATTTCAATCAGAATTCCACTGCAGGCCTTCCTAGCAGTAATTTAGATCATCTCTTGCTATAACTGCTTGACTTGTTTGGTTGTGGAGTCTACAAGACACTTTAAGGTCTTCTAAAGGGTCTTTTAAAATTTTTTAAAGTATCAGAGAACTTTCTTTTCATAATAAATCAAATAGTGTTGTTTTATAAGGTGGGCTGGCCGCATCTGGCTAAAACTGGATCGATTTCAACCAGAGCTCAGCATCTTTCAACAACAACAAACCGAGACACTGACAGTTCAGTAATATTGCTCCATTCAGATGTTTGGCATACAGATATATTATAAACAACTCTCACAAGTAAAAAAAAGTTATTCGCTTATAAAAGTTACTTGCTTTTTTTTCCTCTATGTATGTGATCCTTTATGAACATTTTCGGTACTACATTTTCACTACTCTACTGAAACTCTTCTCAGTGGAACAGTACCCACAAGTTCAAGGTAAATCTAGGCTTTAAAGTGTTTTTTTTTGGTTTTTTTTAATAGCGATAGTGCCATCTCGATGAAGGTCAGTCTACCATGTGGTAGCTGACCTTGACTTTCGTTCATGTCCTCCAGTCGTGGTCAGCTACCACATGGTAGAGCCTTTATTGACGGGCACTATCGCTTAATTAAATTCCAGTTTTTCATATACAGCCTGATAGTACCTGTTGATAAACATCCCCTAGTTTGCACTTAGCCACACATTTGTTTTGACTGATAACAAAACTTGTTGTCAATCCAATTTACAATAGCTAAAGCACACACTGTAAAGGGATTTCTTTAAAAGTGGACAGTGACTACTATGCCTTCAGCAATGAAGATATGAAGGCTGCAGCCTAACAAAACAAGGGTTGCATTCAGAACTGCTTTCTGTATGTTTTTAATACATGTACATACAAAAACTTGTGCTATTAATCCAATTTACACATTTTTTTTTTTTTTTTTTTTATAAGACAGGGAAAGCTAGTCCAACACGGAAACCCCTCTGCAATAACCCCAGGCTCCACTGAACATGGATTTCAGAAAGACGATATTTACAAAAAGCATTTTCCTACAGTTATTGAAATGTTAGTGATTTAAGCGTACATTAAATTCTGAAAGAGTGGTTCATGAAACATGAATTAAAGCATATGTGAAAATAATTCCAAAGAGAGTGTCGCATTGGCTCTGGCGCTCCCGTGGGTTAGGGAGGCAAAACCGGCAGGGACTGTTTCTCCTCAGTATACAGCAGAAAGTTAAAAATGACTGCAATATAGCAGCCATATTAGGTCAATGTCCTTGTGATTAACACATATTTATAAAACCCTGCAAATATGAAGTCAGTAGCTTAAACAGCCTCTGACAGTGCAGTGGCAGCTCTGTTAATTATTTAAATATACAAGGCAGTCTTTCAAAGCATCTGGTCTTAATAATCAGGAAACCAACAAATAGCTGCCATTACATGTTGCTATGGAGTTTCCATAACAATGAAAACATGAAGCTGGCATCTCAGATGGTTTATGAAATATTAGCAGTTGAAGAAGGGGGCAGCTTTGCAGTTTTAATGTTTCAGCTCATTCCAAGTTTTGTAAAACCCATCTTAAAAAACAATCTTTTCACACAGACACCAACTATGACACACCCACAGAGACAATTTTAATAGTTAAACTTGTTAAATGGAGCGTCTGGCTAATTAAAAGAGGAACACATGGTGGATAAGAGACCAAAGAGTTGAGTTAAAACAAGAACAAAGAACACAATTCTTCAATGAATGGCACTGGGGCAGAGCTACGTTTAAAGGGACCCTTCCCCTGTGAGAGCATGTATAGCAAACGCATGTCTCCTTTTCTTTTTGTGACAGCTACCTGCTTGAGTTTCATGTAAGGCTGTCACTCACATTAGGCCAGAAAACTATTAAAGCAAATTCTTTTCTAAAGACTGATCCTATTAAAAAGTATCATCCAAAAACATGTGCACATTCTGTCATGAGCTACTGTAAAATACAGTTTGAAGCTACCTTATTTATTAAATTACACAGGGCATATCCACCGAGACAAATATGATTACAAAGGACACCTTGTCGATAGGTGGCTTTGAGGTATAAAAAAAATCAAATAAAGTGAGCAACATGTACATTTTTTAACCCTTTCACACTCTATAACGTGTTAGCAACTGGAACTAACTGCCAAATAAATCTTAAATCATGGCTACAAGGGTGCATGTTCCCAATTATCACATCTAACCATCTTGTTTAACAAAACTAAGAGCGTGTTTAATTAACATTCATGGTTTCAAGGGGCTCATTGCACACTTCCAGTACGTAGTGGCAAAATAAATTCTGAAATGTTGTCAAAATACAGTTTCTTCACCACCACATATACTGTAAAACTCCTTGTGGCTGAGAAAACACACAGTGTCTTCAAGCAATTCCCAAGTCCATAGGAGAAGGAAGTACACTTTTCTACCTTTAATTCCAAACAGGATACAACCACCACAGTTTCAAATAAGGGCACTGTCTACAGTTTTTTTTTTCAACTTATGGTTGTCAGTTTGGAACCTAAAACCTTATACAGGGGCCTTTTAGTCTTTTTTTTTTTTTTTTTTTTTTTTGCAGAACCCTGTCTGAGAAAAAGGCTTCTTGTTATTTTTTTTTTTACTCAAAATTACGCCTCAACAACTTTGTTTATTGTATGCTGGTTTCTGCGTAACCTGCACTGCCACGGTCTTTCATGCTTTGCAAATTACACAAGAATATTAAACAATTTAACAAGTAGTTAGTAACATACACTTATTAATTAGGCTGTAAAAAAAATAAAAAATAAAAAAATGATATATAAACAGATATACTTCCCACTGGGTGATACCACACAGAGCAGAAAAGCATCATAATAAAGAAACCATGAATTTATATATAATGTACTTTTACAGACTGCATGCAATGCAGTAACAGAAACAAAGATAAATTCATTATTAGAACTACAGTAGTTATTTTCTATATAACAGACACCCAATGTATAACATGCATCCCTTGTGTGAATTAGCTTGGATTACATCTTCTGTATAATGCACTTCTTAAGCTCTGGACACACTGCCCGATATGATCAATAGCAATCAATACGGCAGTGTGTTATGCTTTGCGATGAGATTTTGCAGGATCAGGCGATCGATTTCAGTCGGCTTGCAAAGTGTAAACATGTTTAATATTTTGCGATATGATTCCCTCTCATCGGCCAGTGTGTTAAACAACCACTCTCAGTGACAATGTCAGCAAACAATGAGTTAGCTGAACGTGTGATTGTGCAGAAATGGGTTTTTGCAAGAACTACGTAACTGAATTTTGGGAGTTGTTTGCGGACCACCTGGAGTTTACTCACAGACCACAAGTGGTCCGCGGACCACAGGTTGGGAACCACTGGGCTAGTGTGTTCTACCCACTCGCAAATCTCACTCAGCAATCAATGAGTTCACCACATTCAGTCAAATGACTAGACAGACATGCACATGTTCTCTCTGTATTAATATATATATATATATATATATATATATATATATATATATATATATATATATATATATATATATATATATATATATATTATACACACACACACACACACACACACAAGTTATTTTATTGGTTTGTATATAATATCTGTGACGATATCTTTTGAAAACAAGCCCCGACTGCCCCATAAGCATTGTACTTTTTAACTATTAGGCAAAATATTTACAGAACACTTAAAAACTGCTGCTATAACCATGATTTATTTATTATTATTAAAATTATACCAAACCATGTTTTTATTTACAATGAAGGGAAAACATAATACATGTTTTCATTATAAGCATTTGGGCGACACAGTATATGTTCCCTTCATTGTAAATAAAAACGTGGGTTGGTATAATTTAATTATAACGCTATTAATAAATCAATCATGGTGTAGCAGCAGTTTTGAAGTATTATGTAAACATTTCATCTATTCTTAAAAAGTACAATGCTTTTACCAGCTTTGCATACAGTGTCGGAGTGATTTTGGCCCATTCTTCTTGGCAGATTTGCTCCAGGTTATTCAGGTTGGTTGGACGACGCTTGTGGACCGCAATCTTCAAATAGTGCCACAGATTCTCAATGGGATTGAGATCAGGACTTTGACTGGGCCACTGTAGGACATTCACCTTTTTGTTCTTGAGCCACTCCAATGTTGCTTTGGCCTTGTGCTTGGGATCATTGTCCTGCTGAAAGGTGAATTTCCTCCCAAGCTTCCGTTTTTTAGCGGACTGAAGCAGGTTCTCTTGCAGTATTTCCCTGTATTTTGCTCCATCCATTCTTCCTTCAATTTTAACAAGATGCCCAGTCCCTGCTGATGAGAAGCATTCCCACAGCATGATGCTGCCACCACCATACTTCACTGTAGGGATGGTGTGTCTTGAGGCATGAGCAGTGTTAGGTTTGCGCCACACATAGCGCTTTGAGTTTTGGCCAAAAAGCTCTACCTTGGTCTCATCTGACCACAAAATCTTTTCCCACATCGCAGCTGGGTCACTCTCATGCTTTCTGGCAAACTCCAGACGTGCTTTCAGATGGTACTTTTTGAGTAACGGCTTCTTTCTTGCCACCCTTCCATACAGGCCAGTGTTATGTAGAGCTCTTGATATGGTTGACTGGTGCACCATTACTCCACTCCCAGCCACTGAACTCTGTAGCTCCTTCAAAGTGATTGTTGGCCTCTCTGTGGCTTCTCTCACAAGTCTCCTTCTTGTTTGAGCGCTGAGTTTTGAGGGACGGCCTTTTCTTGGCAGTGCCTGGGTGGTGTGATGCAGCTTCCACTTCCTGATTATTGATCCAACTGTGCTCACTGGGATATCCAAACACTTGATATTATTTTGTACTCTTTCCCTAATCTATGCATGTGTATTACTTTATCTCTAACTTCTGTAGAATGCTCTTTGGTCTTCATTTTCCTTCAGATTCACAGCCTGACCAATGATCCTTCAACAGTGGGGTTTTTATCCAGAAAATGTGACAGCGACTTTAATGGTTCACAGGTGGAGGCCAATGGTAAGGTAATTGTGTCCTTGTTAGGGCAATTTCTTTCATCGGTGTAAACTGGGAGCTTCCACAGCACAGGGGTTGAATACTTATGCAAGCAAGATATTTTTTATTTTTCTTAAAAATATTTCCCGACATAAAACCAATGTCACCTTACAATAATTGATTTTGAGTTTCAGTGTTTTAAAATAAAATATCAAACAGAACGAAATTTCAATGTACCATTTGTAATTCAGTAATATGAGAGAATTGGTGAGGGGTCTGAATACATTTGTAAGGCACTGTATATATATATATATATATATATATATATATATATATATATATATATATATATATATATATGAGAGAGAGAGAGAGAGAGAGAGAGAGAGAGAGAGAGAGAATCTACACGTCTCCAGTAACCTTCTAGCCAAAATTGTAGATAGTACTGCCATAGCCTTATGTTTTCGCCTATTGTCATTGACTTGCCCTATTGCCATTGTACTTCATGCATCCATGGCAGGTCAAAAATCACAAATCGTGCATCCCTACCTCCGATTTCAATTGGGCAGTGTGTGATGCCCGCTCACACAGATGCGATGCGATGGTCGCATCGGGCAGTGTGTTCCGGGCTTTAATGATCACCACTTACAGTACTGCATCAAAGTACCATACACTAAATAAGTACGCTTATCCAATGATACTGAGCACCTTGTACACAATGCTCAACCTGTGTATAACACACAGATGGTCCCCAAATATTGTAAAAGGTGCACATTACAGTACATGGTCACAATATCTGATGTCAGAGTCTGCACTGTGATGCAAACATTCAGCATCACAGTGTAACAAGCCTGCTTGTCCCACAGACAGGTTATTATGAAACGATTTGTAATCTTTCACGTAACTGTCAAAATATTCACTTATCTGATTAGTCACAGATTAATGCAGCTCTGAAGCTCTCTGTAATACCTTATTAAACCTTTCACATTTTCATGATCACTCACAGAAAATTACAGAAACCAAAAAGGAATTAGCTGGGCGCATTTACAATGTGCATCAGAAGGTCATCAGCTTGGGTCTTAACCCGGACTGTTGGGCTGGGATATCAAAGTCAACCTAAAGGCATGGCCAGTTTCCATAGACTAAATGTACACATTTATACATGTATGTGTGCGTCTGTGCGTGTGTGTGTGTGTATAGGGGGGTCCTTAATGTTAATTCTACCTCCCAAAAACAATTATCTGTCAAATTCAAATATAAATGTATATACTATACAGGTATACAAAATAATGTTCATATATGATACTGCTCCTTTAAAAAAACAACAACAAACAAACAAAAAAATATATAATTCACATATGTCCTTTTATCCTGCCAGACCACCCACAGAAATGTTGTTGCAAACCAAAAAATGTTTAGGACAAATATGCTACAACTTGTTTTCCCTGAAACAGACTTAAATCCAGATCCCACTGGCAAAAGGCAAGTGCCCATTACCAGGAAACATATATTTCACTTGCTCAGTCGCTGTAGGAAAATAACTTGAGGAAATCCAAGAGGAAAACGACTGCCAAATCTTTAAACGTGCTTTTCAATAACCCCAAGAGTTCCTTTATAAATAGGTGTTAATAATCTTTGCTATGAAAACATTCCTTGTAATCTGTGAAGCTTACTTTATCATGAGTTAAGGTAAAAAGAAGCATAGCTGTTTTACAAATATTTTGAAAACAGTTTGTGTTTTTACTGCTGACATAAAGATAAATTTCACTTGTGTCGCCAATGTGGCACAGCATGTGATCCTCTCTGTGAAAACTAAAAAGGAAATTTTGGTTGCCAAGTGGGAAAAATATCAAAGCTTTGCGGCTAGCCACATACTGAGGACAGCCCTCTGACGCACTTAACCGTGCCCTCACACAAGGTCTTCAGGTCACAGTGGCAAAGGGGAGAATGTGCAACACTCACAACGCTCTTCTGTTTAAATCCCCTGGCATCCCCTCAATAGAAGAGCTCATTCACTACCTGAAGGCGAGTGTTCATTTCCAAGAAGAAGAAATTCCTTGCCGAGTCCACCAGGAATTCCACTGTTCCAGCTGACGAGTACTGCACTGCTTTAGCCAGGGATACCCCCTGCTCACCCATTGCTCGGCAAGTCTCTGGATCGAGAAAGGTACTGCAAAAGCAAAGTACTAGTTCAATTTAGTAAAATGCAACAAAACAAAGACAGCATGCACTTTGTATTGTTTAGTCAGTTTATAGAACAGATATACAGTGGGTACAAAAAGTATGTGTACACCCTTGCTGGTTTGTGGTGTTTAGGGGTTGAACATTGCCTGTTTTACCCCAGTTCTCAGATCGCCTGCTTATTAACTATCTTGAATAGATAACTGACTGGAGGCTGAATATATGCCATGTCCCAACCCCAGTTTATCGTTATTCATAGAAAACGAGTAACATTTGGGGCACCACTGCTCCTTTGAGACAGCTTGTTCATTCAAAATCATACGCATATATTCAAATAACTGTCCCTAATAATTACATTTGTTTGAAGAACCAGTTTCTCTTGACTGATGTCACCGTGCAAAGCTAAAGACTGACAGATACTAGAGCTAATTAATTATATAATTATTGCAGCATCCTTGATGTACTTGTGAGCCTGATGATATCACTGTACTGCAGGTATCACTGATATATGCATAATGGTACATGCTACAATGATACAAGACACTTATTTAATTTCCAGTCTTAAGGTGCCAAAAAAAAGGCAAAAGTTAAAAAACAACCCTTGACAGATAAATAAAGATACTAACAAACAGACTGAAAAAGGTCCTTCTGGGAAGAACTTAAGGAGGAAAGAGCACCCCAGAAAGCTTGTCCTACTTTACTTTGATTGATTACAGTTGAGAAAGCACATTGGCACAATGTAATAACACTATTTGCAGATGACAGCTTGGTAAGTGAAAGTATCCTATTGCCGTTTCAGGAACATTGGAGAGTCTTAATAAACACACTGGTCAATGCAGCCGCTGCGTTGATCGACAGGTCGATTACACCCACACCCACTGTCATGCCCTTTGTGAAGTCATCTGCCATCCCATGACTGCCGCTGTTTAATTGCACTTCTCACATATTTACTGACATTGTCTATTTTCTTGGCCAGTCAGTGTAGCACTGAATCGAAACAGAAAATGTATCACCCAGCATCAAACACTGATTAAATGCACTATGATTCAGGTACCTTGGTGCTTCCTCCACCACCTTTTGGTTTCTTCTTTGAATAGAGCACTCTCTCTCATTCAGCCAGAGTGCATTGCCGTGTTTGTCTGCAAGAACCTGCAAAGACAGGATGAAATGAAACTTTTCAATAAATCTCCATGTTTCTATGAGTGCATTGCCATTCATTGTGATCGTCTCAGATTCTTTAAGAACATTTCAAAAAAGAGTATTTAGTATACTTTTTTCTGCTCAATATCTGTTAAGTTATCTGTAAGTTGGTGGCTCAGGTTGACAACATTCTGTTTTGCAGATCTTAGGTTAGAATCAAGCCTACGATGTATTCATACTCTCCACCAGGATGCTGTGTGAGCAGTTTTTGCTGGTGGATGTGTCCTAGTTTGTCGATTTGTTGCTTTGTAAAGCAAAAGCTGGTTTGGTCTGTACTGGCCCAAAAGGAGAAGGTCAATTTCACCTTCCTTATGTTTCAGTAGGTGCGTTTACACTGCCATTTCTGATCCGGATCAAATGCATCGGTAGCATTTGATCCCGCTCAGAAATGGCAGTGTAAATGCTTGGCGATCTGACCAAATGTACCTCTCGGGGAGATGGTGCAGATCATGATCAAATGCATCGGTAGCATTTGATCTTGCCAGTGTAAATGCTCGACGGGCTCAAGTCCGGCATGCACTGCGGCGCAGTGACGTCCTTTGTTGAAGGCGGGCGCCAGACTGAAACATTCCCTCCAGCGCATCAGAGGAGCAGGTAAGAGAATACATCTCCCGTGTTTTTTTTGTTTTTTATTTTCTTAAATAAAATATTGTTAAAGTTAACAGTAAATGGCTTGTTCATTTTTGTTTACAAATAAATTAATTGTGTTTTTTTATTTTTATCTCTACGACACAATTTTTGTTGTGTCCTTCAGCAGGATGGCGAAGAACGTAATAACGTGAAGCTCAGTCTTACACTCTAAGTGTGCATGCGAATGTAAAGGCTGTGTGAAAGTTGACCCTGATCAAATGGCAGTGCAAACCCAACACCACTGACCATGATCAAATGTGCAGATGCATTTGATCCGGATCAGAAATGGCAGTGTAAACGCGCCTAGCATAACTACATAGAGCCTCTTTGAAAACCTGAATGCATGCTGAAAGAGCTTGTTTTTTTAACTAACTTGATTGGTGGATATGCTTTATTTCCTGATTTTACTGCCTGTCAGCACAACTGAAAAACATAAACAGCAAAGACCCTCCACTCCCATTTCCTATGAGAAAGTGTAGCCATCAAACAATAGTTTGGCCCCTAGATAAGAGCACCCGAGAATATTATAAAATATATAGTACAAGTATGTATTTAGGGTGTATTTTGCCATCAAATTCAAGCTCAGCAATTAACTCAATATGTCAGGCAAGTGAAGTAACCTCTCTGAACCCAAGTCTTATCCAGCTGTAAAAACCAGTTAGAAAGTTGAACTGAAAAAAGGACTGCGTTTCCTATTCAGACCATGGTCTCTGTTACTTCTCCAGAGACAGGCTTGAGCCATGATGTAAAGGTTCGGTGCCTCCAGCAGCTTGACTTTCAGATGTTGTGTCATCAGGTCAGGTTACAGCCATGACCCTTGCAGGTCCCCTTCACAGTCTCATGCCAAATAGACCACATTTAAGGTCTGCTTTCTTTATCTTTCTTTTTATCAGCTTTACTAACATTCCCAACTGACAGGTTTTGTTTTTTTGTTAATATAATTTTAAAAGGTCTGTAGCTCAAATCTGAAGATGCGACTATGGAGTAATTGTGAATATCGATTAGAAATTGTATTATAAATACTGCATTGGAAGTGGGTAACAAACCGTACTCTAGAAATACATATTAAAAAACAACATTGTAGTTTTTGCATGATCAGAAAACAGTGGTGTTTATCCTTTGGACAGGGAATGTATTCATCCTTGCCCTTACCAGGAAGAAATTGCTCGTGGTGTTAGTAGCCCAGAAAGCAAAGATTATTTTCATAATAATGTGAAGCTGTCTCAAACCGAGTCCATCGAAGAGGAATCTTACCTGCTCCAGAGCAAGTCAAGTACTCTTGGAATAAAATGTGAACTAATTGTTTCGCCATTGTGACAAACATCAAGCCCAATGAAAAAATATGGGAGCGGTGAATCTAACAAACAATTTTCAGAATGTCTCAGAAGTGTAAAATGTTACATCACAGATACAGACATGTTTGAGTTAGACACAATTTCATGCATACTGCCAGTAATTTACTTTCCAGGACTGAGGAAAAACAAGAACTAGTACAGAGGAGACCAAATATGTCATATGACATAAGACAGCGCCTTGGATTATTTGCTTTAAAAGAACTTACTTGAATTTCTATGTGTCTTGGGTTATCAATAAACTTCTCAATCAAAAGCCGATCATCGCCAAAACTTGAGGCAGCTTCTTGCGAAGAAAAGCGGAACCCCACCCTGCAAGTCAAATTAACAGCACAGCGTAAAGAGGCTTGCATAGCTTAACATACTCACGCACACGCTGCAAGATGCTACAAGTGTCCACACACAGAATTTATAAAGTATTGATTGCTCACGGATCAATACGGATCACATGGTGTCGTTCTTATGGTTTGTGTCAATATAATTTCAATCGGAGTAGAAAGAAGTTCAGGGGCTGGGACGCACAGCAGGCTAATTCACTAGTTTCTCATGCCTTTCACCTCTGGAGGTCTGGATACAAATCCAGCGCAGTTCTTAAGTGGAATGTGTTTGATGGTCTCAACCTAGCCCCCAGTGTACATCAGTCCACATCACAAAACCACCACATGATTTGGAACAATTGTCAGTCTCTGTTTGACAGGCTGAGCCTAGTTGTGATCCCCTTTACCCTGCAAGTGGATGAGTAAGATAAATCGCTCTTAAATCTGAGACTACGAGTTTGCATTTTTACACACTCAAGCATACGCTAATTAAAAATCCAGACTGGACATTCCACTTTCAAAAATCAATTTGCTTAATTATCTGATCCATACATCACTACAGTCCCATATATAATAAACTCCAAAACAGGCTCTGTGATTACAATCATGAGAAGCAGATTCATAAAGAGAGCTTCTGATTTTATTGGTATCTAGGAATTCATGGTCAACTCTCTTTATGTCTTTCAACTTAATTTAAAATGTTTTGTTTTTTTGGTTACTTAGCAACACAACACAATAACTGTTTTATGTGTGCCAGAGAGGCATGAATGAGAAACAAAAATGATGAACCAGGTGGCTTCACTCGTTATAACATTTTGATTAACAATCATTTAATCATCATAAAATCTGATTTACTATTAAAATTACATATTAAAACAGGCACATCATATGTGGCTTTGAGCCTTTAAGCCAAAGGCTCTTCGATGTTCAGACACCTGTGTATTTAGTTGTTGCCACTTCTCAGATACAAAGACTGTCATACAAAGAAATCAGTACAGCTGAACAAAATCAACAAAACATAAGGGAATCTGTATTCATCAAATAACTTAAAAGCGTATAATATTACTACTGATAACCACAAATGAATAATGTTTATCTGATGAGGCAGCAAAACATGTGCTCAGTTTACTGGCAATGTGTTGTTGCTGTATTTATCTTCATGGAAGAGACTGCAGTTGCTGATGGTCAGCCCTTGTTCAATGTGATGCCACACATTGCAGAAGATTATAACCAAGACAAGGAGCTACCCTACACAGTATTCATCACCACAAGAAACTTTGGACAAGCCATTTGTCTGATACTGATGAATCAGTAATGTTTGCTCCTTGAGCTCACAATGAAAGCTCTCCTTGTTTTGAGAGTTACAGTGTACCAATGAACATGAACAATGTGTGTCACACAACGAGGTGGGAACACACTGTAAAGAGCTTTGTTACACGCAACACGTCACACACACACAAGGATTATGTTACAAAGTGTAGTTTGTTTACAACACCAGATTTAACAAGCCTTTGTTCTCTGAAAGGGGTAAAAAAAATAAACTTACAGTATCAGTAAGCAAGTAAAAACAAAGTAAACAACATTAACTCACACTTTACATTCTCTGAGGAGCATGCGTGTCTCCATGCCAAGAGGACCCATCAAGACCCACTCAGGTACATTACTTTTAATAGTATCACTTCTCTTGATTTTACAGTTAATGCATCACAGAAACATATGGCTTGGATTGGATTTGATACGTTATACCAATTTGCATTACATTTTTTAATTTTTTTTTATTATTATTATTATTATTATTATTATTATTATTATTATTATTATTATTATTATTATTATTATTATTATTATTATTTTAATAAAACTAGCTAAATTAAGAAGACAATACATTTCTGGCCACAACTGTATAAGGAATATAACCAAAGAAAAACCAAAAAAACTATTTTGTTAAAAAAGAAATGTATGTGGCATTTGTTAACTTGATCAGGTGCAGTGTTTGCCAGTGTTACTACAGTCAATAGGGCAAACATGTTAAAAATAGGTTCCCTAATTGAATCTGCTTGAACTACAGATTGTGACAGAACCTTCAAATTTAAGTGCTTAGCTGCCTGAAATATTCACTCTCCCAGAGAAAAAAAATAAAGTTAATTCAGATCCCAGTTGTTCTAGAGGTGTTAATTCTCTATGCAAAAGGACTGTCTTATTCTTGTTAATTTTTGGAAAAAAAATGTAAAGCCTTTACATTTTGACAGATAAAATAACCAAAACAATTGTAAGAATATAAAACTTTAATCCATCAAAAAAATGTTTTTAAATAACTCATGAATTCTGAAATGAACATTACTTATATATTTTAATATATGTAAAAGACGAAGTCACAGGAATACATATCCTCTGTCAAGAATATAAACACTGCATTACACTTCCCCCACACTTCAGATACAAGCAATAAATATAGCAATATGAATATGCAAAGCAACTAAATTCAGACTTGACTGGTAAAGTTGGTAGCTGCTCATGCAAATGGTGTTGCCACCTTTGAACTGTGATTACAGAAGGAAGTGAGTGGGTGTTCTTAAGAGGAGGATCTATTAGCTTAATAATGTCAGTCCTGCAATAGTACTGAGAAACAGGCAGGCAGAGTAACCTAACTGAAGACACTAGCTAGGATGCACATCAGTCCTGACTGGAATATTCCTTCAATTCAGACCTAGTGTGCTAACCAACCACCTATCAGGGATTTTAAGTCAACACTACCTTTTGAACAGCCGTTGTTAATCAGCTGCCACGTGAAATTCTCATCAGATAGTAAAATCGCAGGTATTGTTGGCATGTTGACTGATAAAAGGTGTCATTTCAGTGTCCAACCGAAGGCTCTCGGGGTTTGTCAGTAAGTGCTAAAGAGAAAGGGGTCAGCTTCTGGAGAATTCCTCAGCTGCATCATTTGTAGATTGTCTTTAACTCATCACCACTCCAGGGGCTGCTGATGAGCCTCTTTAATTAGGTGCTGCTGTGGTCTGGTGTTTGTTTTGACATGTCTGCAATGGGAACTTGACCAGTAGTAGCATTCCCCTCTGTGAACACTGTTATAAAGAAAGCAAAAACTAAATATTTATTTTCCTTTTTCGGTGGTTAAGTTTCTTGAGAAAAATCCAATTAGGGTATTTCCAAGCATCCCCGCTGCATATACGTTATCCATGCAGACCAGAGATAACTAACTTAATTAAGGCTAGCCTCTTCTCTTAAACGGTTTTGAATTTTTAAATGAAAAAATCTAGATAAGATTAGATAGCAAATGCAAATGGGAGCTCTTTATCTTTAAATTGCACTAAATTGTTTTTCCAAATAGTGTGATGTGGTGCTTCTTCACCACCCACTTTTTACACGGTCTGCTTGGAAAGGGCCTAATGAAGGCAGAGGGAAGAAAAAAAAAAAAAGTAAAGCTGGGAAAAGGGACCATCTGGGAGAGCTGGCTCTGCATAAACAGAAACAAACAGGAGTGAATGGCATTCCAGTGATTTCACAAACATGTGAAGCAACGCTAGCTGTTTGGTCTAATGGCACCTTCTCCAAAGAGTGTAAACAAAAACAACATGCCTGCTGGGCTCTGTTTACGCCAGTCGTCTGCCTCTTACAGCCCCCAGGACCACCCCAAACACTTCCCATCTTTCAGGCCCTTTCAACTTTTTTGTTGGTAGAATGTAATGAATTATTATTATTAAAAAAAAAAGTGACAGCCATTGTTTCACTGAGACTTCTCTACAATAGTTCATGCTGCATAAGCCATAACTCAGCATCACAGTTTCTGTATGAATTTACTGCAGTTCAGAAAGGGATAGATTGTTAAAAAACACATATTGTGCCTATTTAATTATGATATATAAAAGGTAATTTTATCATTTTAAATAAATAAATAAATAAATAAATGCATGCCAATTGTCCATAAGCAGTGTGGCATTTTTGTGTTATGCTCTGAAAAAACAGTTCCTCCTGTCCAAGGTATTAACATATCAGTTCTCCTGGTTTTACATCAAGATTCTTGTCCTAGCAGATTGTTAGACCCAGACTAATGTTTTAACCAGATATCTTTGTTACTGTTGTCAGTTTTGCTGCATATGGACCATTTAGAAATTATTATTGTATTTCATAAGAAGAATAAATACTTGAATGCAAATCCCTGGACATGTTATCCTTAAAAGAAATTAAGAAATAAAGATGTTTAAGTGTGAGAATTGCTAACACTATTATGTTTTGCCGCCTCTCTATGTGATCTCTCTTCACTGTCAAGGAGCAGTGGTGGTGATGGAAGCTGGGTAACTGCAGTATTTTTTCATGACTTGATTTTTGGACAGGGTCTCACCTGGTCTCTTCATCATTGCAGGCTATCCTCATGCCTTTCCCACCACCACCTGCTGAGGCCTTGATCATGATGGGGTAGCCTATCAGTGGGGAACAATTAGACAGAAGTTCAGACTTTGATCATTTGGTCATGTGAACATGACAGCTGACCATATGTCCAATATAATACTGAAGACAATAACCGGTTATTAAAAAGCCATTTGAAAATACAGTTCCCAGAAAAAGAAAAACAGGGCAATAGGAGCCTGTGCATTTCACTAATACCTCAGCTCTAATCATTCATCCTGTAACACAAGTATAATTCTATACTTGCATATCCATGCTTCACTTCGGT
Organism: Acipenser ruthenus; assembly: GCF_902713425.1. Taxonomy (NCBI): domain Eukaryota; kingdom Metazoa; phylum Chordata; class Actinopteri; order Acipenseriformes; family Acipenseridae; genus Acipenser; species Acipenser ruthenus. Next base: position 44,129,660 of record NC_081196.1, on the reverse strand, counting down.
CTACTTTTTTTATACTAGATCCAGAAAAAAAAAATCATTAAAAAATTAATTAGATCATTGGTGGTATTCTGAAACACATTCTACTTGTGTTGGGGCTGTAGTTGGAGGACTGTCCTGCTACTGGGAAAAATCAGAAAATGTTCGATTTTAAGTCTACTCGAGTTTCATGTTCTGTTTTTTTGCCAGTACAGAGGAAGTGTATCACAGAAAACTTGAGCTGTTAAGACATCATCAAATAATAAGTAATAGCAGTGCTGAAAAGGTAATTGGATTTACCTGACAAGGTCTCCACAAAGAAAGGTTATAGCACTGCCACAACTAAAACTGGGAACCTACCAATTTCCCTTGCAATTCTGACAGCTTCATCCACATCCTGTAAAAGCAGGAAATGAGAGTCAACATTAATCCCACCAGCCCTTGCACATTGTCCTCAGGGTAGTCATATATTGCACTACTGTCTCCTTAGATTTATTTATGCTTTGATTTTACAACCTTCTGACCCTTTTCATTCAGAGCAATGTAAAATGAATGCCATCAGTGGCAAGGTAGACAATGTCATTATAGTTTTACAATGACATTCAAAGAAAACTAAAACAAAAAAAAAATCAGCTGACTCGAATCCCTGGAAAAAATGCTGAACGATTTTGACAGGAGCAATTTAATAGCAGGATTTTAGGATTTTTACAATCAATAATGGACCGTAAATTAGGTCATTAAAGTTTGATCACTGCCAACTTGTTCCTGTCTGCCTGGAAAGGTTTGTGGGGATGCTGTACTGGTACCCGTCAGCAGAGGGAGTTCATTCTCTATTGTTTTAACTTTTTTTAATGTTGATCTGAAACACAAACAGCTGCTAGGATGAAAACAAACAAATCAAGTGAACAAGATGAAGCACCAGCTTCTTTAAGGGGATCCAACTGACTGTTTCAGTCCAATTGCATATTATCCTAAATAAGCTACATTTTTGACTAAATGGTTTTATTATTAAAAAACATTGGTGTGTGTGTAAAGCTAAAAGTTCTGCATCACCTAGAATTTTTGGATTGAGACATAATATAAAATATATATATATATGAAAATAATTTAGATATTTTATTTAACATCATGTAATCAAAGAAACTACTAAATGATTTTGCAAAAGTCTACCGGAAACCATAATTGTAGTACAGTATTTCATGTTAGATTTCAAAATGTCACATTTTTCCACAAGTATGTGGAAAACTACAAAGTGTTATGTAATTAAATATGTTAACATTATTCAGCAGGTTTCATTCAACTTAATGAAGCAAATTAGTTAATTCTATATGGTGATGCAAAACGTATGGCCATAGCTGTAAGTTAAACACATTTATTTTGTGTGCATGTGTATTTAGTCGAAAATGTATTTGCCCAGGTGGCAGTGTGTAATTCTTTTCTGTTGTTTCTTAAGGTTTTGCAAATGATAATACATTATTTAAGCTTTGTACATATTGCAGATTTTATTAGTGAGTACAATATGAAACTAAAGAAATATGGACCAATTTTTTTGTTTTTAACTGGTGCACATAATATACATGAATGTGTATTAAAACTATGTTTGTGTGTGTCTAAACACATATGCATACATATACTGTATTACATTATAACTGGGAAGCTATAAATGTTTCTGAAAAAGAACCAATATAACAGACTGCCTATTATATATCTTACAACATATTGTAAGTTATTGTTGAGAGATCTAGTTAAAAAAAAAAAAGCAGGTAAAAAGTTGGAAAGGATTATGGAAGGGAGTAATTTCTAGAAACTGCCAGCTGGTAAGTGTGTCGAAAGCTACAGGGGCTGACTTACGAACATTAAAATGAAACCTGATAGGCTTTAAAATTTCTGTGACAATCCATTCTGAAAGCTGTGTGAGATAGAAAGAGGTTTTTCATTTTTTTTTTTTTTTTTTTTTCAAACAGAAGACAATTCTAATAACTGGTTCAGGGGGATCCTTCAGTTACCTACTAATCATGACTAATATTAAAAACAAAAACATCTTAAAATAGGAGGTTTCAATACTCGGTTACGACACTTAAAAAAACCCCAGAAAAAACGGGGGCTGCCGGGGGAAGTTGGCAGAAAATGTCATTTCCTTTCATTAACTTGTCTGCTCCACAAAACAGTGCTTGTTAAGTTCAAAGTACTCTAGAAAGCAATATCAGTTTTGAGTCTTTTTTCTTTTTTTTTAGCATAATAGCCACATCTGCTAATGAGATTTTCCAAACGGTAATCTGGTTTATACAGAAGACCTACACTGGTGAAGTTTATATTTTATTGTTTCATTTCAGCTACCATGGTTTTGCACCCTAGCCATGTTTTTTTCTTCTCCTTTTATTTGCTCTGAAGGATGTAAATGCATGGAAAGGGTAATTTAGGAATGTTAGTGGTTTCCACACATTGGTATTGCTGGTCCTTTGTTCCTGTCTGTGACAGTTATGCGAGAATACTTCCCTTTAATAGCTACTCAGTCAGGAAGTGTTAAAGCTGCCAAATGCAGACAATTAGGGTCTCTTGAACAAAATATATGAGGAGTGATGACTGATAAAGCCCTGCTATTAATGTGAACTGGGAGACTTTTTTTCTTGCAAATCATACCTTATTTTGGCAGAGTGGGCTGTTAAATCAGCTTTCCCCATCCTTGATTGCTCACCTATTTAACACCAGCCCACCCCTGATTCCAAACCTCTTAGCAAAAGGAACTGACGATATAAAAGGACAATACATTCCTTTCTGAGGCTATCAAAACAAATGCCTGTCGAGAAGACAAACCTTGTAAAATACTAATGGAATAATCTATTCATTTTTTTTTTCTTTTTAAATGACACAATGATTTTTACAGTTTTTTTCTCAATTAATGATCAAACAATTGCCACCTACAAAAAAAAGTAAGCCAACATGGAGAAACATGGAGAATTAAATGGAAGTTTGTAATGATTTAAGTATTTTTTTTTTTAATTTCCATTAAACATAGAATTTAAATTTTGATGCTGAAAAACAAAACCATTTTCTGTGAAGGCCTAGCTGTTTAAGATCTATAAGAGCCACAGTATCTTCTCACCTTGACCACCCCATCAAAGCCAGGGATGGTGTTGACCTTAGCATTCTTGGCTATTAATTTGCTCTCAATCTTGTCTCCCATTGCTTGAATAGCATGTGTGTCAGGTCCAATGAAGGTGACACCTTCTGCTGCCTGTGGAGATAATGAAGGCTTTAATTTTACAACAGAAACATATTAGATGGCAGCTGTGCATTCACACTTGCAAGAAAGCATCACAATAATTGTTTATAATACCCCATTCCCCCTTTTATACACACATGGAGACAAAATTATATCATTGTCAGTATCATTTTACTAGGTCAGCTTTCCATTTGATTAAACACAGGCCTGCAAAAGCAAGGTTTTCATTCATTTACATGTGAAGCCATAAATATACACACATTCTGCTGTCATTATGTTCTGCTTAGCAACATTATTCTTCACATAAGTATGAATGAGAATTCTCAGCAGCAATCAATTTAATATTGGGAAGGGTACACAACTTACACAACACTGAAAATATGAAGTCTGCATCTCAAATGGTTTAAGAGATATTAGCAGTATCTGCATCAGTGGGTTAACAAAACATATAGGCCTCACTGGGATGCTAAATGAAGCACATTATAACACTGTAACCTGTGTAAACTTCAGTCATTTCTCCTTCTAGATTTACTGTTTATAATAATCAGCGAGGGTTAAACGTGAAAAGGAATTTCCTTCGTGCTGAATAGTTATACAGTATGTAATGTATTTAAGTCACTAAACCTAAATAAAAGTTCCCATGTGCACCTATGCCTTTACTTCAGCCCCTACCACTGAAACCAGCATCAGTTTTTACATGATAAAAGGAACTAATCCCCAAATCTTTTGTGCTTTCTTGCCCATACCTTCGGGCAATGCGGCACACAAAATGCATTTGCATCCTTAAACTGTACAAACTGTGAATAAGCCTTTTAGCTGTAAATGTAATTACATCTACATTTCCAGAGGAGAACAGAAGGTTAAACAGCCTCCTCAGATTCATGGTAACATCTCTTTTCTTGCACCATCAACGGCACAATGAGGCAGGAATGCATGTGATCTAACAGCCCATCTTATCTCTTCAAGACGGTGAAATTGGCAGTGGAAATGGATATAGCTGCTGATTACATGTAGATAAAGGGACAAAACAGAAATGGTGGTCACTTACTTAACCCCAGCAACTTTAATCTCAGCCTTCCCTTTCTAAGAGAAATCAGAAATCATTTGCAGTGTTGAATAGATCTGTGTATGTATCAACACAGCCAGTTCAAAGGAGAGCTGATTACAAATGCTAGCATTTGCAATGGTAAAACAGTACTTCTCATCCCCCCCAAAAAAGGATGAAATAATGTATGATTATTATTTTTAAAAAATCTACACTGATCTTTTATTGTTATTGGTGTTGGGAGGCACCTTTAACATTTAGAGTAGTTTTATGTACAGAGACTTCCTTCTTTATCCACTGTGTCCACTGACACTGCCTCATCAGAAGTTACAATGAGGGAATCTTTTGCCAACATATGTCTCTATGGTTACATAGCAAAATATGAGCAAGGAACATTATATAAATAAAATACAAAAATAAATAAATACACACAGTGGGAGCAGTGTGGAGTAGTGGTTAGGGCTCTGGACTCTTGACCGGAGGGTCGTGGGTTCAATCCCTGGTGGGGGACACTGCTGCTGTACCCTTGAGCAAGGTACTTTACCTAGATTGCTCCAGTAAAAACCCAACTGTATGGGTAACTATATGTAAAAAAAAAAAAAAAGTGATATCTGTATAACGTGATATCTTGTAACAATTGTAATTTGCCCTGGATAAGGGCGTCTGCTAAGAAATAAATAAATTATATATATATATATATATATATACAGTATATATATATAAAACCATTAGCCAAACGACTTATGCAATACAAAATCATTGAAAAAATTATCTTAATAACCAACAAAATGACTTATTTCCTTTTTTTTTTTTTTACCCAGCTAAATTAATGGGCTACACTACAAAGACATCACTGAAGGAATTTACAATTACCAAATAATCAAATAGAAAAAGGAAATGTTTGACATACCTTATTTTATGTTGGTTACTTGCTTTCCATAGAATAGGTTAATTAAATTGATCGATTAAATTGATATATTTACTTAATTACATTTCTCTGACAAAAAACTGGCAATGACCAACTAAAGCTCGGGAGAAGATTCTCTGTTTATTTGTGAAAGCTTATTAAAAATTACTGTCTTTCAACTTATATGTGCCCATTAAAAAAACAGCTTCTAACTTAAAAAAAGACCAGTTTTCATTACGTCTGTGTATACCATTAATACCAAAGGCAAGTCTAAGTGGTTTTACCGCCTAACCACATCGCTTTAGGATTTATAATTGGCTTCTTCCACTTCATGTTACACAGCAACAGTACCCCACACTACCCACCAATTCCCTTTCATCTGTACAGAATTACATTAGTGCAGCTGTGTAGTACACAGACTTAAACACAGATTGGGTTAAGTATGGTATGTATAATTAGATTGTAATAAATTTGTGTTGCAACAGTATTTTAAAGTATCTACTGAAACAAAAAAAATGGCACTAATTTGTGCGTTTGTTTTCCTGCCTTCTGTTACAGGCAGTGACCACTAGTCTAGTCATTTTCAAAGGCTTTCATTACTGTTACTATAGTAGTAGTTGTTGTTGTAGTAGTAATAGTAGCCATAGTAACAGTATTAGCAGTAAAAGCAGGATACCAGAGATGGCCTGTTATCATTTAAGCATTCTTGAGACTTACTTTTAATTCTGTCTATCCATTCTTTCTATTGTTTTCACCTGAGCAAGCCTTTTCTCCTCTGGAGGCGGGCTAAAATCTGGCTTCGTTCACAAGTGAAATGAGTTTTGGGATTCAGACAGAAAAGCTCCCTCAAACCCTGAGTGTTGTCCCATCAGATTTTAGCCAGCTTACGGAATAAAGCAGGGAATAATCATGTGTTCACAAAAATACAATACTGTGCCATTGGTATTCAAACATTCTTTACAGTTCACAATTTTGTTCATTAACTAACATAAACTGTCTATTGGAGGTGAAATGTGCTACACTACAGCAATTCATATTTGTTGTTTTTCTAGTGCTGCTTGAAAAAAATCTACTGCACAAGTGATGATATAAATATTGAAATCACTTTTTGGGGAGAAACAAACGGTGATTCCAAAACAGAAAATTAATTCCATGACAACTTCTGCTGTTTGACAAAACAAATAAATTCTTATGACTGGAATATGAGGTAACAAAGCAGCACATAAAACAAAGACATAAACACATCTAAATGTTTTGTTTTTAGTATGTTATGTGTCATGATCGAGAGTTTAAAGTGATGGGGCTCATCAATAACACCTCAAAAGAAAGGTCTCCTAGTCTTAACCTGTCCCAGTTTCATTTTTAGTGCACAAGGAAGGTGAACCAGTTGAAGAGAGCACATCTTGCATACCTAACAATCCACAAAGGGGGAGAAAAAATTATTAAGCTATTTACACATTTGCAACAAGCATCGACAACTAGTTCACCACTTTGGACACCATGCTCTTGTGCAATGTCTCGAATACAGCCACCGCCAACTCCTGATCAACCTTTACCATATCGGTGTCAGGCCAAATTCTGCCCCTGCTGAATTTTGCACTACTTTGAGATAAGCGTGTGCGTGAGTGTTTCGTTGAAGTTTGTCCGTGTGGTTACGTAAGCTATTAATGTATTTATCGACGTGGTTTAGTGTGAACTTTCAGTATTACAAATTAAAAGCTTTCATACAGCTCAGATCATACTGCCCTCGTTTCTGTCAACTGCTATTGGCCAGCATTAACATCAGTATAATCACTGCATGTTGATTGGCCAAGCTTTAATTCTGATCAGATATAATTTGGCATGCATCACAAATCTCCGCCTATTTCACTTTGTTTCACTCAGTGCTCATTGGTTGATCAACTTTAGTTGTGCGACGTGAAAACAGTGGTAAGGAGTAATACTATGTTCTTTAGTGCGGAGAAACTATTTTGAACAAACATTGCTCCACATATATTGTAAGGCAAAAATCCACATCTGTGTCTGCCATAAATTACATTGTTAATAGATACTAGAAATACATAGGCCCATCAAAAAGTGTTTTGCCTTGCACCGATTCACCACCTTGCCACAATCTGCGCAAGTGATGGCACAACTTGCAATGTACAGTACAGTGATCAACGTTTTAATTTGATGTGATCCATTTATTTTTTGAAGAGTTTATTTAAGTTAAATTTGACAGCTTTCACTTGCATGTACAGCTAAAAATGTAATACTTTATCAAAATGTGTCTTTTGCCTCTATATTTCTACCTGAAATGCTCACAATGAATATTTAATTCACTGCCCTATTCTTTTGGAATAATCATTTCTTTACATATAATCTTATCAGAACAGCATTGCAAATTGTTATACTTGTTAGAATTAGCTGTGAATAGTGCAGCACGTGATTGGAACAGGAAAATGAAAGTTGTTTTTGTATTTATTTAACTTCAATATGTTAGTAATGTACTTTAGCTTACGTATTGAATTAATGTACCTCAATGTATGTGATTGATTAACCTATAAACTCTGACCTGTTGTCAGGGAAATAAATTAGAAATAGAATCTTGCAAAAACACAATTTTCATCTCCAGTTTATTATTAGAAGGGCCTGGGAATTAAGATTTTTTAAATTAGAAAAACTTTGGCATTATTATAAAAATAAATGAAAAAATTGAGAAGTGCATATTTCTAGATTGTCTTTATTTTGTATATAAAATTAGCACTCCGAGGCCACCAAAATATTTGTCTGAGAACCACTGCTCTACTGCTACTTTTCAGTAGTGTGTGGTTAGAAAGTTTTTCCTGAAGGTTTCACTTCAGCAAGGAACATTTCTAGCCATATTTTTGTTGCTTGAGACACACCATGAGCCAGATTGCAGCAGGGATGAAGAAACATTTGCTCTAATCAACACTTGGGCCGACAGTTCAATCCAAGAAGCTTGGATGGAAGTGTCAGTAACAAACTGCTTCCGGGGCATTGATACGTGTATTGTTTACTTGCGTCTGTCAGTCAGGTCAATCCTGCTTTATCAAAAGCAGTGTGAAATCGCGTACTGACCCACATGACACCGGGTCCTGCCCAGGTAGGTTCTGACCCGGGTAGATCATGTCAGTGTGAAAGGGGCCTTACTTAAATGCCCAAGCAAAGTTTAGTGGCTTCCAGATTTGCCGTCACTGGGTCAGTTAGACAGCACTGTGACTAAAAGGAACTAACAAATGTTAGAGTAAAGTTTCATAACATTAGGGTAAGCAGTTAGATATAAGGTTTTGGAACCCAAGTACTATTGCAACAAAAGTAGTTTTAAATTGACCTGAATTCTGGTATCTCACGAACTTGCACTAAAGAATGTCCATATCAAATTCCATTACAATTCAGTGAGCAGTTGTCAAGACATGACTAAAAATGTAAGTGTGACATTCTGTATATACACGTCTTTGCTCTACTGCTGTTTCCAAGGATAAACACCCCCTGCGAGGTACAATAAGTGAAAATACAACAAACTGTAAACTGACAGGCAGATTTGTTGTTATTTTTAGGACACACTATTACAAGCACAATTTTTTTTTTTCACTGTGTATTATGTACCTAGCTGCTTATGCTATAAAGAAAGAGGGAGTACTGGCATGGTGTAGCCTGCTCCCAGAACTGTGAAAGGATTAGACGATGCCAAGCATCCATGTGTTAGAATCTGGAATTAAGTCTCTGGCTGGAGAACCATGTAAACTATTTCTCATAACCCGATTAATATGATCACTGTTGGATATTTGTTTTCCTTTTTATTTTAATTACACATTTCTTAATATGGTATGCCTGAATAAAACCTTCCCATTTTGGGGTAAACAACATACTCATTAAGATGTTAATTTTCCCAGCAGGAAAATGAAAAGCTGCACAAAAATACCCAGCACTCCATTTATAAGCACACTTACTTAAAACAAAAGGTTTTAATTGTGTTACAGAATGCATGACTTGCAGAAGCACAGCACTGAGTCACACCAGGGGAGAAAATGGCTGTGACTGCACTGCATTTCGATCAAAAATAAACCAGGAGCTGGGGTACTGGGTACATATTTATCAGGTAGGGAAAAAAACTGTTTAAGGTCGATGACTGGCATTTGAAACTGGGTCGGTTTTACAAAGGCATGCTGTTGTTCGACACAAGCCTGAAGATATTCTGTACTTTGTGCAACATCAAATGTGCCAATCCAGCACGCTACATCCCACTCTGAAACTGGCACATATTTGAGTCAATTTTAATACAGTCTGCTTTGAAGGACAACCCAGACAGGTGAACATAAACAATGAATCAACATTGTAACCTCTCCATCTGTCCAGCTGAACAGAGAAGGAAGGATTGTCGCTCAATCCACTGTGTCTCTGCCTGGCCTTGGCACCATTAACAGCCCAGCGCTCACAGTAAGTCTACCTAACCAGGACTGTAATAAACTGATAATTAGAAGTAGATGTTGACGTTTATGACTGTTACTCTGGAACTTACTATTTAGGGCCGGCTGTTTTAGTAAAAAAGAAATGTGTGTTTAGCAATATTGAGCCCAAGGGTAAAAAACAGCTGCTATTCATCATATACTGAAATTAAAGGACAGAAAATAAGTAGACAAATCTATGACTATGACACTATTGCCAAATACTAGCTAAAAACTAGACAATACGACGATTGATAAACAAAATAATATTAAAATCCATATAGCAATAACAAGTTCATGAGCCTGCCAAAATAAAATTAAAACTACAGACTAATGGTGTATGAACACATTATATTTATAACACCATTCTTTAGTAAGGTGTGATGATCACCAATTTCAGACCTACCTTTAGGTTAGACACTCCAAAATCAGAACACATTAGGGTCTGTGAAACCAGAACATTTAAGCAAATTATTATTATTTTTTAAATAGACAATTTTGGAGTTCTACATGAGAAGAATGAATATCAATATTGAGGGCTACTAGCAACAAACTGACTAATTTTTTACTCATGCTGCTTCAAATGTCCATACCATTCAGACAGAGCTGCTAAAAGTTTCTTCCTCAGCCGAGAGGGAGTAGTGGAGCTTCAGGAGTATGTGCTGGGTAATACCTGCCAGTGTATTAGAAGAATGGGAACTATGATGACAACAGCATTTGTAGATTTAATGAGTTTTATTTTCTCCAAGACAATCTGTCACTTCCACTTGGAGGTGAGCACACCTTAGTTTCATGTAACTATTTACATGTGACAAATATAACAGTAGCCCACAGCTCAACTAGTAAACACAAATCTCCCTAAAAAAAAGGCCATGTTTTTTCAGCTCACTGCTGTCAGCGCTAGCCTTAAAATAAAGCTGGAACAAGCTGGTAACAGTCAGGCAGAGGGGAAGAGAAAAAGCCCAAGAGCAAATATTCACAGGGATCCTAATAACAATAATCTGATCCTGGGGTGCTGCAAAGCCCATCAAGCCCTTTGTTTCTTTAGGACTCACTGCATGACAATTAGACGCTGCTTAGCAATGGAGGGGAGGAGGGCAGAGAAACCTGGGAGATTCGGCATTGTTCTGCTCCCGGTGCCTAACACTGCATTTTCACATTAACAGGAAGCCACAGTGGCCCAAAGGAATGTGGGCAGGATGGAATTTTAGAGGTAAATTACAAATAAAGAACGGAATAGCCTACCTGTGACTCTTTTTTAAAAACTTTTCTTTGAGAAGGCTTTGCGTTTTCTTTCTGCTTTTTACAAACATTAATCAAGAGGTCAGCAGGCAACTTCAGTTCTAGAAGAAAAGCCTAGCAGGTGATTTGCCTTTTGATTCTTCTCCTCTGTTTATTCCCCAAACCCATATAATCATCAATCCTAAGGAAAGCTACCCTTAACAAGAGCTGCAAAGCAGACACCTTCAGAGGCAATGCAAACTACACAGCTAATTACAGTAGAGCATTTAGCACTTATAAAATATATACAAATCAGAATAGGCCATTTGGATCCTGTAGGATATGTGTAAGATTCAGAAAGGTGGAATATGAAGAGCAGAGATAAATGTTGAGCAGATAAGTTCACTACATTAAAGTCTAAAATTTCTTGGCTTCAGGACAGTTGATCCTTCACTGACACAGTTTGCTTTATTGATCTTGTTCTTCATAGACTTTAATATAGCAAATCTGTTCAACAGTTATCTCTGTATACAGATCAGCTCAGATTTCAGGGTGTTTAAGATTGAGTCCCTACAGCTAATTATGCCTTTGTAAGATAAACAAACTGGAATAAACAAGGCATGATTTCTAATAAAGCACTGTGTATCAAACACAAGGATAAACTTTTGAAGAATGTATAAGAGACACCAAAAAAATATACTTCAAAAAAAAAAAAAAAAAAAATATATATATATATATATATATATATATATATATATATATATATATATATATATACTAATCTTGCAATAGGCACCATGGTCAGGGTGAATTGTGTGATATCATGGGAGACTTTCTGCATAACCCTGAGTGGCAAGTCACTTAACCTCCCGAGCCTCATTCCGCCCAGCTGTAAAGCTGTCCCCAAGCAGGACCTCACTGGGAATGGAAAGGGGCATCTCTGATGGGTTACTATCCAGGATAAAAAGTGAACTCTCAAGAAGTAGCTGTGTACGGTTATGTATTTTACAGTGGGTTGGCAATATATTCAAACACCCCCTTTGCTAACACTGCACTGATTAGGTTAGAGGCTGCATAAGCAACACCTTCAGAACTGGTGGTAGGTTTACTTTAATACAGTAAAAACATCCTAATAAAATCTCAGGTTAAATTAAACAACCATTAATTCTCAGGTATCATATCCAGGGTTCTCCCCAGGAATTCTGTACAGCCGGGCGGCAGAACATTATAGCGCACTTTTAACAGAAAAATAAACTTGCCTTACCTTAAATATATAATAAGACAAAGAATTTGAATAATGTGTTGTCTTTCATTGACTATATCTATCTATGTTCTACATTTCATTCATTATTGTTTTTTATTATGGTAAATTACCGTGCTTATTTAGGCACTCTGCGATTTGACTGGGGAAAGATAGGGTTATTTAGAGTTAACAAAAAAAATAGTAACCTTTTCACTTCCTTTTCAGCTTAATTATTGAGCTTATTACTTCATTTAAATTGTTTTCTTTATGTTAAGTTTTCAGGGCATTTTATTAATGCACGTCCATTTTTGTTTTTTCGCTGTTCTACATTTTTTGAATGCAACTGTTCATTTTAACCTTTTTTTTTTTTAACACAACAGTACTCACATACATTTGTTGCATGAAACCAGAGTGTAATAATCCAGCACCTCTGCATTTAAGCATTTGTATGTCAGCTGACAAGTGTTCAGCTGATATCCCATCATGCCTTTCTTCTTAAAGGCGTACAGCCTCTATATATGAGTCCCCAATATCTCTCACAAGCATCTGGGTACATATTGTTATGATATCACAACAAAAGGAATATGTTTTTTTTGGTGCATATGTATAGCTGTTATGTAATATATATCACCTTACAGTACAATAATACAACAAAAAATGGACTGAATGATCATACCTGAAAATAATCTGACACCAAAGTTTGGTGCTTCTTTCATTTGTTTGGTGTGCAAGGTAATCAAACATGCAATCTTCAGGTGTGAAAAAGTTCTTGCCCCCCTCCCCAGTTAACTCAACCCAATTAAAGGGATAATTAGGATCAGCTGTCTTTGGTTAACAACCAGGCCTGATTTGGGCTAGCCCTGCCCAATATAAATCTGACTAACTTTGGCCCTTACCATCAGAGTGAAGTTGTCAGCACACAGGTTCTAGAGGCACATCATGCCACGAACAAAAGAAATTACTGAAGACCTCCGGAAAAAAGTTGTTGATGCCTATCAGTCTGGAAAGGGTTACAAAGCCATTTCTAAGGCTCTTATTTTGTCTCCCCAGCGTGACAACCGTCTAGATTGAGCTAAGTAGGGTACATCTCTGGGGACTTCAAGTGGGCACCTTCCATCCTCTGTGTTTCGTCGACTAGCCCACAACACCTCAAGAGGGCTCGACAGTCATTCTGGCATCCCAGCATCACCCCCCTCCGCCCCCACTCAACTCAACCCAGCTTACTTACCCGTACATCAGTGTTTCTTTCTTTCTACTGTGCTTGAGATCCCCAACCAGAATCTTTCTGTCTCAACCACAGCCAGTTGCTGCTCCTCTCTGCTGCTTCAGATAAGTTCTTCACTGTGCAACGCAACTCTTGGCCATTGAATCCAATGTCTCCGAGAAACCGGGTTGTAGAGTGTGCCACAAATCCTTGACAACCCACCTCCACTGGGTAAACCTGGACTCTCCATCCTCGCTGTTCCGCTTCAGTGGCTAGTTGAGCATACGCCTCATCTACAGCATCCTCCCATGGCACTGTTAATTCTACCAGGTGAACAAGGCATGCTGATTCAGACCATAAGACAATATCTGGTGGAAGTTTAGTGGTGGCAATCTCAGGTGGAAAAATAAGCCATTGACCAACATCTGCCAGCATTTTCCAGTCTCTAGCAACTTCCAGTTGTCCTGGGCGATGCTTGGTTTTAACACCTTTTCTTGGCAGTTGCTCTCCTGGGCGGAGGAATGTTGTCTTTTATGCGTAATGTTTTGATGGAACTGGTGGCAACTTATAGGTCATTTTACGTTTGTCTTCCAATGCCAAGGCCAAACATCGCAGCACCTGGTCATGACGACAAGTAAACCGTCCTTGGCTAAGACCCACCTTACATCCTGTCAAAATGTGCCGTAATGTTGCAGGTGATGAACACAAAGGACAGGGATCCTCTCCTAACTAGAGGTTTAGGTTCTGTGGTGATGGGAGAACATCATATGTTGACCTGATGAGGATCCTGATCCTGCTCTGTTCCATTGTCCATAGGTTTTGCCAGCCGATCTTGCGTTGTTCCACACTCTCCCATCTCCCATTCCATTCTCCCTGCTTGGCCTGGGAAACAGCCTTTACGCACCTCATCCTCTCCTCCTGCTTTTGCACCTCATTGACTACCAGCTTCCTCCGTTGAGCTGGGGCTGCCTTGTGCCATGTAGGAGGAGCTGAACTGAGACCAAGACCCCCTCTTCCATGCTGAACTTGCCCCATGATATCACTGATTCGAAGGGCAGCCTTTGCATCTTCCACGGCTTTCTTTGCCGCCCACTTTCTTCCAGTTTTCAACACAGGTGCTGCCTCCCTTACGCATTTGTCGCGTGACTCTACTGATGTCATTTCCAGTCGGACCTTGGGCACTTAAACTCCTCAGTTAGAGCGGAGACTGGTAGCTGCAGTGTTCCTTTACCATAAAGTCCCACTCTGTTGAGGCAGCGTGGAACTCCCAAACATTTCCTGACGTATGAACTGATTAAAGCTTCCAGCTTCTCTACTGTTGTCAAAGCAATCTCGTACACAGTCAGTGGCCACAGCAGCCTCAGCAGCAGACCAAACTGAAAGCATCAGAGTTTTAGTTTGCCCGGTAAAGAGCTGCTGTCTATGCTCTTCAATCCTTCCACTGCTTGTTGTCTTAACTTCTCCCACACAAACTGTGTCCTTTAGATCCCCGTCGTACCATCTCCCAACACTTTTCAGTGGCTTCTCAGACACTGTTGGTACTGCCTCACCATTAATGTAGAACCTTTTATCTACCACTTTTCCTTTAATTATAGAGATGCTCCTTGATTTAGTGGGCTTAAATTGCATTCGTGCCCATTCAATGTTATTGGTTAATTTGCCCAATAACCAATTAGTGCAGGCTACTGTTGAAGTAATGGTTGTCATGTCATCCATGTGTGCTCAAATTCGTGGTAGTCGCATTCCAGAAGCCAAGCGCTCTCCTCCTACTACCCATTTTGATGCCCTAATGATTACTTCCATTGCCATGGTAAAAGCCAGTGGAGAAATGGTGCATCCTGCCATTATTCCAACCTCTAGGCATTGCCATGTAGTGCTGAATTATGAAGTTGAAAAACTAAATTGCAAATCTCCAAAGTAGGCTTTCACAAAATTTGCTATTGGCATCGGTACACTGAAAAAATCAAATGCTGCCCAAAGAAGTTCATGTGTCACTGAACCAAATGCGGTAGCCAAATCCAGGAATGTCACATGGAGCTGCTTCTCCTTTGTAGCTGATTGAATTTGTTGCCAGATCACACTGATGTGTTCTAAGCATCCTGGTTGTACTGAAGTGTCAATGAAGTAGTTCTTTAATAGGTAAGTTAACAATCTCCGAGCAACAACGCTGAAGAAAACCTTGCCTTCTACCTTTAATAGGGAAATAGGGCGAAACTGACTGATGCTTGTAGAATCTTTTTCTTTTGGTATAAAGACTCCACCTGCTCAGCGCCATCCTCTTGGTACAACCTGTTTTTCCCATGCCACTTTTCTCAATTTCCACAGGATTCGTAGAACTCCTGAAGCACTCTTGTACACTCTGTATGGAACTCCATTAGGCCCTGGAGATGAAGACACACTTGTTTTTTTCACAGCTTGCTCTACTTCTTTCCACTTAGGTGCACAGTCCTCCATTTGGTATTCTGGTGGATTGATAGGTGGGTTGTCTGAAGGAATTGACATAGGCATTTTTGAATCTGTATGTGTTTCCTTCAAATATCTCTCCAACTCAAACTTAGATGCTTTTAGTGTGTCATTTTTCTCACTGGTGAAAACTTCTTTAATTAGCCTACTGTAGAATCTGACTTGCAAAGTGCACCAGTTTACCACACATGTCATTAATTATTTATTCAACAGTAGGAAGTGGTTCCCCAGCTAGAACACATTTTTAGTCACAATCAGTACTGCCACAGCTCATAGATCAAGCTGGTTACTGTACTGGAGGACTGAATTAAATCAATTAAACCCCCCAGCCATGCTATCCAAGCCTAACCTATGCTGATTGGCAAGTGCCCACACTTGGGACTTAACCTGCTTCTCCTCTTTTTATATCCAGGAGCTCAAATCTATAAAATGAATCCACAAGTAGTGGCAACCTGCTGCACATCTAATGTAACAGTCAGTGGTCTCATTATTTTAACATAACCTTAACTCTACCAGCACCATACTGAAACAAATCAACTTTATTTGCAGTCAAGGAAAGCAATACAAATTCTATTTCTTTAATCGGTAGTAAAGAAAAACAGTAACTGTGTTATAAATCATTGATTTTAAAAACAGAGGTAATTGTCTGAATTGTGATAAGTGACAAGGTTGTCCAAGCTGTCAGTCTCAATATCTGCATATTCAACTTTTCCCCCCTCACTTATCTTCAGTTTATGTCTGTTGTCATTTTATTATCATTTCTCCGAGGTGATAAGAACTAGGTAATCTGAGATCTAATCTCTATGTTTATTGTAATATGTCAGAGCTCTTTTTTGGGCAATCAGGGACATCCAGATACTACAAGATAAGTCTTTAAATCGCAACCATATTACCCATTGTTTTAAAAAAAAACAAAGTATGATTGAGTAAAACATTAGATTAAAGTGCAACATGCTCAACAGTAGCCAAAGTAAAGCTACTAATTAAAGCCTTCCAGATCCTAATGATTAATATTATACATTTGTATGCAATTTTATTTGTTTCAATTTTTAAGTATATCTAGGCCTTGGAGTTTGTACAATGTTATTGTATTAAAATGTAGTTTAGTTTATGATTTCCACAATAAACTAAACTAAAAATGTACCGACACACTTTTTGTGATTTGTTTTTTAACCAAGTATAGAGCAGCAAAAAAAAAACAACCTTGCAAGGGATTTTTAAGAAACTTGGGCTGTTCTGAGTCAGAAAGCCAGGAAGGCTAACAAAAATATTAGCAAAGTAAGAGATGTTGCAGAAGCCACAGGTTACCAAGCTTCTGGTAATGTTGATCTCTAAACATGGCTTTTAAAAGGGGCTCCCCTAATCTCTTAACATCATTTGATATGTGTTTAAAAACATTCAATGGTACTATGTACTAGTTTGTTTTGATAATAATTACTTTAAAATGACTAGGTGCCATCAATAAGAAGAATATCAATCTGGTAAAATATGAATTGATCACATTGAACTGGCTGTTCAACTGGAAGACCTTAAAAACCAACAAACAGGGTCCAGGATATCCAGATATCTGCCACGCTTGGCTGCTCATGCAGCAGTAATTGCGGGTGGAATAGGGAAACACCCCAGAGGACCCATGCGGCCCTCTGCACTATCCTGATTCAGGCTTCTGGGGAGTCAGCAGTCTTGACCTCAAACACATCCTGTACAGTACTTGCCTCAAATCCCCAAGCACCCCACTGGATAGAGAAAATCATGCACAGCATGGGAGAGGCGCTTCTGTAGATTTTAAGGTCATGCTAATTGCAATTTTCCATGATTAACAATTGCATTATACAGGCACTAAAAGCCCTGTTGAACGTTTCCCCTTTAAACTTTTAATCAAAGACTAAAAAAAAAACAGAAAAGGTAAACAAAGACAGCACACAATTTCCAGAGACAATTTAAAAACATCTGTTTGGGGATTTAAAGGAAAAACGATTACATTAAAACTATTATACTATGGTGGAAATACAATCCAATTTCCTCATCCTGCAATACACTAGGTTTACATTTGCAAACTTTCCTTTCTAAGTTTTATTTAAAAGTTGCATTCCTTTATTTGACATAGCAGTATATAGTTATATATATATATATATATATATATATATATATATATATATATATATATATATATACACACATGCCCTCAGAGACTGGACATATAATTAAAGCCACTGAACAATAAAAACTAACTGTGTGACCAAGCAAACATTATTATACATACTAATAGGTAGGTAGCATGAGAAGTCACACAATTTATCTCACATAATTTCTAGAACCCCATTCTTTATAAGATAAAAAATATAAAAACTAACATACAAAAGGTTAAAGTAAGATTAGCCCCTACTGAATAACCTATTACACAGTTATACAAATAAATGCCCATATATCATGCTTGTTACAATATGCAGTTTAGACAATTCACAGTGTTTCTCTGTAATATATATATGTATTAAAAATAAATATTAGTATTCAGAATTAAAATCTTTCTTTCAATGTATTTAATATCAGGCCTTTCTCTCAAAAAAAGAATGTGTCTTGCGATGAAACACTCTGACATCGACTCCTTCACAGATGATTATTGTAAAAACAAAGAGAACCCATAAGAAAACTTACCAGTCGTCGGGCAAATTCTTTGTTTTATGATAAAAACCCATAGCCTGGATGCACCTTAATGAAAAAGACAAAAAAAGACTTCATTCATTTTTACTGGCTTATACCCAAAATCGCCAAACTAATCAGGGAGAGGGTATTTAAACACCCATTGAGGTACAGTAGGAGAGAAGGAAGTATCAGTGAAAATTGGTGAATGTTTTTCAGAATTCCCAGCCTAGTAGGACAAGATATTAACCCAAAACATCCTGGATGAAGTTTGAATCAAAGGCATACTGATACTAATAGCTTGTATATTGACAGGTTCATCCAATTTAATTTAAGGGGACTTTTTTTTTTGCTTTCTTAAAAGAAAAAGAAAGAAAATAAATAAATAAATAAATAAATAAATAAATAAATAAATACATAAATAATCTTGAGAAGTTGATGATGCTTTTGTCCCGCACTGAAGGTTTTAATCCGTAAAGCACTACAAATGACTCCCTGATTTTCTTTGTTAAATGTTTTCCACATATCCTATAATATACACACCCCTTCAATCCCAACCTATCCAGCACATACACCTGGATTGCAAGTCTTTATGTGAAGCAATTACAAATCAGACTTCTGCTGACACCTACTTCAGCTTCCAAAGGGTTAATGACTAAAAAATAAATGTAACTTGTTCTTTTTTTTTCAAGCAAATTTGGAAATGGATTGGAGCTGTTCCCTGGTGTGAAAGCTGAATCCAGCAGCCACCTGCACGATCAGCCACCAGGGCTGCCAGATGCTACAAAGCCTTTGATTTTTTTCAGTCCCAATTTTGGCCGCATTAAAACTCGTGCGACATGAACTAAAACTGAACAGAAAAAAAACATGTTCTCTCTATTGCTCTCTTTCTTTAAAATCCTGGCTTTCTATGGGGTTGAGATTTGGGTATTTTTAAGCCGTTACTGCATCCCAACGCCAGCACATTCAGACTCACAGCTTGGGCTCCAGTTTTCCTAATGGCCTCCATGATGGCATCAGTGTTGAGGTAGCTTTTGTTGGTGGGAGCTGGGCCAACACAGACAGCCTCGTCCGCCATTTTCACATGGACCTGATGAGACAGAAATAACAGATGCTTGCTGTAAAAAAAAAAAAAATTAAAAAATCTACTGTATTAAACAATCACATCTTAAAAAAAAAACGATATGTTAAAATGTGAACTACCACATTTTAACCTGTAAATGACTTACTAAAAGAGAAAACCTTTACAAGCCTTTTCTTGTTTTACGCTCTCATCCCTCAGCTAGCTTCACTGCAGCGGTTCCCTAATTAAGTGTGTTAGGCTGACAAGGTTGTGTTCTGCTTATTATTTCTTGTGTAAATAAAGTTGCCGGACATAATGATAAAGTGTCCATTACTTGAACTGCAAACAGTAAGTGAATTGATAGAGGGAAACCAAATCTGTTATGTGCGTAACTAACATAGTTTATATATTCATATTGAAGAACCAATATTTGTGTCTGGCTTGGCACCCCAGGAAGATGGGGATAATTAGAGAGAATTGAAAGAAGGGATGCACCAATTCTCCCTGCACAGCATCAGGTCGGAGCTGTGCACAAATTAAGCTGTGTCCAAAGAGTTCAATATCAATTCACTTGAACCAGAAAATATATGATCAATTTAAATGACTCGATCTTCACTATTTGCTTTGTTTTAATTTTGTATTAATGTATGTATTTATAACAAGTAAACTGTAGTTATATATTTTTCTGTTTCCTACATAACAAAATATTGATAATTGTAAGCATTTGGGTTTTTGACCTAATGCAATATTTTAATACTACAATAACGCAGAGAAATGTGCTAGCTTTGTTTGCAGCTTCTATTAAAAATGCTTTAATGCAGGGGCTCCTGAGTAACGCATCCTATCTCCACGCTCTGATGTCGCTGTTTCGAGTCCAGGTTATTCCATTGCCGATCGTGGACGGGAGCTCCCAGGGGGCGGCGCACAATTGGCTAAGCACCAGGTAGGTGGGGGTGGGGGGAGGGCTTAGGTCGGCCAGTGTGTCCTCGACTCACCGCGCACCAGCAACCCCTGTGGTCTGGACGGGCACCTGCGGGCTTGCCTGTAAGCTGCCCAGAGCTGCGTTGTCCTCCGACGCTGTAGCTCTGAGTGGCTGCATGGTGAGTCTGCAGTGTGTAAAAAAAAAATTTAAAAAAAGTGGGTGACTAACGGCACATGCTTCGGAGGACAGCGTGTGTTCGTCTTCGCCCCTCCCGAGTCAGCGCTGGGGTGGTAGCGGTGAGCTGAGCCTAAAAATAATTGCATATTCTAAATTGGGAGAAAATAATAAAAATAATTGGCGACGACTACATGTTAGAAAAAAAACGTGCTTTAATGCTTAGAAATAAAAAAAAAATGATATATTCTACATAAATGTATACAGATTTTGAAAAAAATAAATCTTACTGTTTCATATAATTTAAGTGAAATACAAAAATAGGAATTTAAATATTCTTTTTACTATACAGCCACCCTTCGTCTAACACTAACACACAGACGCACTTACACACCTTATATGTAAGTGGTGATAGAACTTCAGATAATTAAGTGACAGACAATTGCACTCGGGGGAGACATTCTTGGGAATTACTGTCAGCAACTGAATAAACACTGTGGGAAAGGAAAGGTGTTTATGGGCCAGTTGTTCACCGTTTTGTTTTGTTTTTTGTTTAAGGTGCTGAAATATGTCACAAATTGAACTTTCACTTTTTAAAATAATTTTTTAAAAATCCAGCATGTCAAATGTAAAACAATGCCTCCCGTACATGTTCAGACGCCCTTTCTTTTACTGTTTTGTTAAATAATTTGGGCCTTCTACAGTATTCATTTTGGGGTTTCCACCTCAGTCCTGACCTGGAGGATATCCCCTGCTATTCAATCCATGGCCAATACAAAGCACATACTGTTAATAGTGTTGTGGTCTGAAGTTGTTAACTATCCACAAGGACATTTTCTAAGAAGAAATTCAGTCATAGGAATAAAGCATGCTTGGGCTCCCCCTTTCTGGACTGCTAAACATGCTAAATAAACTAAATAGCATGGAAAGGAAAAGAGCAAGTTCTTCTCAACCAGTTTAAAAGAAAACAGGGTGTAATTTATAGAAGGAAATAAATAACGTACAACACAGAGGCATGCAGGCTTTTAAAATCTGACTTTACCAAGATTATAAATGTATATATAAAAAAAAAACATATAAGCCACCCCTTGGGCTCTGACTCTCGTTTCAAAAGGGGAGTTTGTCAGCCAATTGCTTTAAATGAAAATTAAGAGCATATAATACCAAAACTATTCAACAAACCAAATACAGCTTTACCCTTTCTTAACCGCATATTAACCTACAAATTGCAGTTTGTGTGAACAATCCGATCTCAGGGGAAAGTCATAAAGATTAAGTAAAATTAATATTAAAAAATAACTCCATCATTAAAACAATGTGGCACTGAAACAGCTAATGTTAATGAAGTGGAATGTCATTGAGAGAATCATAGAATACAGCTGAAACAGTTAGTGTTAATGAAGTGGAACATCATTGAGAGAATCATAGAATACAGCTGTGTTCAGTCAGCACTCATGTATCTGTACCCTCCCATTACAGGTTCAATAGGATAAAAGGGAGTGACTGTTTCATTAAAAGTCCACTAGATTACAATGCTGACCCAGAAAAAGAAAAAGCACATACCTTTTGTATGAAAATGTAATTTCCAAACAACATTACATTTACAATAACATGCACACCGTTTATACTGTAATTTAAGCTACAGTACTGGGAAAGAAAAAAAAAAAAACATTCAAAGTATTGTTCTGTACTGTATTTAAAATTACATTTCACAGTAAACCTACAGTTTGCAAAACAAAAAATATATATAATAAAAGACTATTACACTTCCAATATAAATCGTGAGTGTACTTATGATATGAGCAGTACAGTCAGCTTGCACTTGCTTTTACTTTATCAAAAACAATATCGGCAACGATACATTACTGTTTTTCATTTAGTTAAATGCAAAATAATCTTTAGACCGGCATTTCATCTTGTAAAACCTACATAATAAACCAACAAAAACATCAGTAGGTTGCTTCAACAGTTCAGTAGTTTCTGCACAGTTCAGTAATTACAGTAGCATTCCCAGCGCGTACTGCTTGTTTTTAACCAAGGAGCATGTCTTGAGACTGATAGATGACGGTTAATAACATGCAATATACTGCTAGCATAACAAAGATGTGATGATCATATGTTGTATCTTATAATAGAATCAATCTGTTACTGTACAGATAAACGAGAGACGGATAAACGGGTGCTGAATGCACCAACTACGAAGATGGGCTGTATGTATAAACGTTCTTTTAATAGCAAATACCTATTTTCATGGTACTTACCTGTTTCATTTAGGTTACGGACGGTATAAATGAGGTTTCCTGTTTCGTATGGTCTTTGCTGTTGCGTATACTCATAAAAAAATTATACTTCCGTGTCCGTCAGCACTTCATTTAATATGCATTGTTCATAAATGTCATTTAAATACTAGATTATTTACTTACGTTGGACATAAAACCAACTCCAAAATATTTTTCAAATATTATAACAGCAAGAGAACATTCAAAGAGGAGGTTAAATGTCTAAGAGACACAAATGGCAAAATCATAGATGAAGAAAAAAAAATAGCAAATATATTAATTGATTACTTTTCACAGGTTTTTACAAAGGAGGACACGGACAACATGCCCGACATGTCAACCTGTTCCTATCCAGTTTTAAATAACTTTAGCATAACAGAGGCAGAAGTGTTAAAGGGACTAGGAGCTCTTAAAATAAACAAATCCCCTGGGCCGGATGAGATCCTCCCAATAGTACTCAAAGAAATGAAAGAAGTTATTTCCAAACCGCTAACCAAGATCATGCAACAGTCTCTTGACACAGGGGTTGTACCGACAGACTGGAAAATAGCAAACGTAATACCGATCCACAAAAAGGGTGACAAAACCGAACCAGGTAACTACAGACCAATAAGCCTGACTTTTATTATATGTAAACTTATGGAAACTATAATAAGATCCAAAATGGAAAATTACCTACATGGTAACAATATCCTGGGAGACAGCCAGCATGGTTTTAGGAAAGGGAGATCGTGTCTAACTAACCTACTTGACTTTTTTGAGGATGCAACATTGAAAATGGATAACTGCAAAGCATACGACATGGTCTATTTAGATTTCCAGAAAGCTTTTGACAAAGTCCCGCATAAAAGATTAATTCTCAAACTGAACGCAGTAGGGATTCAAGGAAATGCATGCACATGGATTAGGGAGTGGTTAACAGGTAGAAAACAGAAAGTACTGATTAGAGGAGAAACCTCAAAATGGAGTGAGGTAACCAGTGGTGTACCACAGGGATCAGTATTAAGTCCTCTGCTATTCCTAATCTACATTAATGATTTAGATTCTGGTATAGTAAGCAAACTCGTTAAATTTGCAGACGACACAAAAACAGAAGGCGTGGCAAACACTGTTGCAGCAGCAAAGGTCATTCAAAATGATCTAGACAGCATTCAGAACTGGGCAGACACATGGCAAATGACATTTAATAGAGAAAAGTGTAAAGTATTGCATGCAGGCAATAAAAATGTGCATTATAAATATCATATGGGAGAAACTGAAATTGAAGAAGGAATCTATGAAAAAGACCTAGGAGTTTATGTTGACTCAGAAATGTCTTCATCTAGACAATGTGGGGAAGCTATAAAAAAGGCTAACAAGATGCTCGGATATATTGTGAGAAGTGTTGAATTTAAGTCAAGGGAAGTAATGTTAAAACTCTACAATGCATTAGTAAGACCTCACCTAGAATATTGTGTTCAGTTCTGGTCACCTCATTACAAAAAGGATATTGCTGCTCTAGAAAGAGTGCAAAGAAGAGCAACCAGAATTATCCCGGGTTTAAAAGGCATGTCGTATGCAGACAGGCTAAAATAATTGAATATATTCAGTCTTGAACAAAGAAGACTACGCGGCGATCTGATTCAAACATTCAAAATCCTAAAAGGTATAGACAATATCAACCCAGGGGACTACTTTGACCTGAAAAAAGAAACAAGGACCAGGGGTCACAAATGGAGATTAGATAAAGGGGCATTCAGAACAGAAAATAGGAGGCACTTTTTTACACAGAGAATTGTGAGGGTCTGGAACCACCCCCCAGTAATGTTGTTGAAGCTGACACCCTGGGATCCTTCAAGAAGCTGCTTGATGAGATTCTGGGATCAATAAGCTACTAACAACCAAACAAGCAAGATGGGCTGAATGGCCTCCTCTCGTTTGTAAACTTTCTTATGTTCTTATGTTCTTATAAATGTTCATCGGTTCATATCCTCTTCATATGTAGCCTAATCATTTCCGCTTGTGTTGGAGGTTTTGTTTATTTCGTTTTGTATTTTGATTACTTGTGACTTCTTACACTGTGGTGCTTTGCAGAGAATTAAAAATAGCGGACATGTTGTATATCTTTTTTTATTTATTTGCACATGTGCCCACGCATGTCTATATATGTATCAGGCTTATATTACTGTATGTGTCGGCTATTATTCTCTCCTGGCAAATAATAAACAGTGTGTTTTGGCAGCAGAATGTTTTCTGCTTAATGCTTTTGTCACCAAGATACCTACAGTGTTAACAGGCAGAAACAAAATATTCAATTTCTTCAACCAGTACATCAATCTCCTCTTGACTAAATTTAAGTTTTATTTTTTCCTCTTTTTTTCACGTTATCTGCAACATTTGTAATCTTTGTTGTACTTGAATAAAATCCTTTGGGGAGGCCACGGTATTTGAAAACTCACGGCAATACAATACGAACTTGGAAGCTAAATTGTATATGTCAATCACGTGGCTCAATTTTGCTTAACGTGATATATTCCAATAAAGCCAGCAGGTGTATAATGAACATCCATATTAACTGTTTAGTAATCCTTCGCAACTTCTTACGCCAGCTGCTACTGAAGCAAGACATTTTTATACAGCACAGGCGAGCTAAAAACGAAATAACAGTGTTACGACTTCGTCCCTAAACCCCGTTATACGAACAACCTTTATACATAGAGCACACTATGTCAAAGCAGTGAAAGGGTTTATTTTACTGGACAACACCAGTAATGGAACAGAACTAAGAAAATTAAAGAACACAGCTGTGAACCAAACATTAGGACAATACCTGAAAGTGTACAGTCATGGTCAACAATTTTCACAAGAGGGTTCACTTTCTTGCACCATAATTATAATAGAAAAGAAAGAATCAAAGAATGCAGCTATGTACCGAGCATGAAGCCAACACCTCCTAGCGTTATCATTTGGAAAGAAAACAGTGGCCTCAATATGGCAGCCATATTAGATCACTTGTCAAAAATAGGGTGCCATTAGATTTTGCCCAAGGAGTAACACTGAAAATATGGAGTTGCTAGCTTAATATGGTTTTTTTTGTTATTAGCATACACGTTCACAGGTTTGTGATAAAGAAATATAAGGAGGACAATAATCTCATAGTGGAAAAACTACTTTATAATGTATTTTTGTATTGTGATATTTATAAACAACTGTTTAATCTTCAGTAAGAGTGATTTAGAATCATTTTCAAATTGTAAAACTGTCAGTACCAAAAGTATTTAAACTGAAACATTAAACTACGATGGCTTGATAGTGAGCAGAGCCATTGCATGAATATTAAACCGTATTATACAATATTTTTATGCAATGGATTTTATGCAATGGATGATCAGGGAGTTCTTAAAGAGCTGTAAAAAATGATATATATTACTAACTGAAAATAAGAAAGAATGTAACATAAAACAAGTTTAGTTTACTCAAGCTAAATAGCTGACTGAACAGTAGCAAAGAAATTAAAAAAAGAGAGAGAGGTTTAACCAAACTGCACAAAGACATAGCTTCAGTATGTCTGCGATCATTAAACGCGTCACGTCATGTTTTAACACAAGATCAGTTTTACAGCCTATTGACTACACGCTTATACCAAAGATTGTCGATTTCCCATGTAGTGAGCAATCCCATTAAAAGCCTTGAATGGGATCCTTCATGTCTGTCTAAATCAAAAGATTCATACTGTGGAACTCAATGAGCTACATATGGCTCAAGAGTCATAGCCCTACCTTAAACTTTGACAAAAAGCAAAGCTAAGGCATTTGAAACAATGGATGACCCTTTTCACAACTGGAAGGCAACTGCTCCTTGTATCTCCTAACAAATGTTTCGATCTGTACCGTTTATATTAGAGCAAAGACTAGGAAGCAGCGATGTTGTTCAAAGACCTCTAAAAGTCAAAAGGTGTCTTGTTTGGCTATTAAGCTCTTCCATTTGGAGGGAGGTGAGGAACATTATCCCAGAAATGCCCAGTCGCCCCAGTGCCAGGGTGTAGCACTTCTTGTATAAACAATTAGGAGTCAAATGTAGAAAAACTACTTCAACACATTTTTTCTAAATAACTAAGAGTCATAAATACTGCAGCACAGTACAATGTGATACATGTATATTGTATATTGTTGTCACCTTAACGTGGGTTTTCAAAATGTCAAATGTGAAGCAAGGCAGTTTTACTAATGTCCTAAAGATGTTATTATTTTTTTATTTCTTGTTATATATAACATTTCCTGATTCAGCATTTAAAAAACATTAACAGAAACATGGTTGTCGTTTTTTGTTCTCAAACCAATTTGGAACACAGAAAATAATGTGAACACCTACAATTTTTGCGAAATGTTGGTGTTTGAAGCTTCTGAAAAAAATGTACATAAAATACAGGTAAATAAAGACATCAATACAAGCTTTCCAGGGATTTTGACAGATAAGACTATCTGACATTAGAAATGACATTGAGAAATACTAGGAGAGAAATATTAGGAGAATCTTCACAAATCACTGTAAAACGTACACATAAGCTTGATTTAACATAGCAGATATGGGCTGAAGATTTGTTGTGTTATAAACTACTTCCCTCAGGTTAAAGTAGTGACTGACAGTGGACAATAGTTTTAACCCATGGACCGTCACTTCTTAGGCCTTTGGGGCAATAGCTTCCTACTGGGATTATATGAAAGCGCTGTACCTACAACCCAGCACAGTGTGCACAAGTGCTGTTAAAGGTTTTATCGGCTATACGGATGGTAAAATGTCCCAAAGCACTTTTTGAACATGATTGACACAGCTCTTCTTACTTTATTTTTTATGTTAGTCTCTGTGTGCGAAATTCGGGGGGTGGTAGCTGGGCTGATTAATTAATTAATGTCTATCATCATTAACCTCCTATTTAACCCCAATCTCACACTCCTTCTCTGTCTAGCGTTTCGCTTTCTTGCATACACTGCGATCTGTTCTCTGCGCAAAATTTAAAACTCTTAATTTTCAGCATGAACCGACTCCTATTCAGATCAGGAAACCTCCCTGCCGGATTCTCCTCAACAATATCTCATTCGTTCGCTGTTGGAAACTCAGTACCGTCTACTTCTAATGCAGCTTCTCCCAACAACCAGACCTGCTGCCCCGGGATTACGGAGATCTAACTTTTAAAAAACCCTGCATGACAACAACATCAACATTCCGGCTGGAAGCAATAGTATGTTGTTCAACATTTATTGTAACTTTTATATCCGCTACACAGCAGCCTCAGAGCAATGCATTCTTTCCTGAGGTTATGCAGCGGCCTCAGATCTTCGCATTCTTCATCTCAGCCCGAAGCCAGCCCTATCTTCGGCTCCATCTAAACCGCCTTAACACTCAAAGTCCAATATCCACATTCAGCAGATCTCTGCGCTCTACAGCAGGCCACTGCACACTACCGATGGCAGTTCACCATTCACTAGTACATATAACTGCTTCAGCAGATCTCTGCTTTCTACAGCTAGGCCACAGCACACTACTGACAGCACTTCATCGTTTACTTCCTCAGAACTCTGCCCTGCTCCTGCCCTCTACTTAATCGCTCCTTACTACAGCAGATCTCGGCTTCCTCTTCAGATCTGCTTACTGTTGCAGCAGGCAAAAGTTGCTTTAGTTTACTGTGTAAATCTGCAACTGCCCTCCTCCAGAGCTCCCAACGCTCCAGCTTGCCTCCAATACTCAGACTGTGGCAGCCATTTCCGCTTGACTTCCTCAGCAATCTAGTCGTATGTCCGCTCATCCTTTCAAATACTACAAACTTTAATACATGGTGAGAGATGTGGTACGAGACTGGAAATCTGTCTTGATTATGAGTTAAGGAGTTCCACTATTAAGAGAATGACTGGAGTTGTGAAACCCAAATCTCTGAATGTGAGTTCACCTTTTCCATTCCAATCAGACATGATAGTAGCAAACCGCTGATCGATCCCGTATTAACTAACACATAGGATGGTTTCGCCACTTTCGTCTCCAGAACCGGCTTCCTCCCCAATCTTTTCAGATCAAGAGCCAACATCAATCTCCGGCCGGTCGAGGAGCATGGGGCACTGGTCCTCTGCAGCAGTTGATTCATACATCTGTTCATCCCCTACCGACATAGCAATAGCCATCAATGACTAGCTGACCGACCGTGAGGTGCTGTCCTTCCATCCAAGCTTCTCTGGATTGAACCGTTGGCCCAAATGTTGATTTGAGAAAATGTTTTTTCATCTCTGCTGCAATCTGGATCATGCGGTGTCTCAAATCAACAAAAATTTGGCTAAATAGAATAAACAGAAATGTTCCTTGCGGAAGTCAAACCTTCATGCAAGCGTGGCAGTTTATTATTTCGTTGGCTTACGAACGTCCGTCATGCATTTTGTCTTGCTCGACCCGGGTCACAGCATGTCGAACCACATCGTGAGGCGGGTCGCTGTGACTCAGGTCAACCTGGGTACGACCCAGGTATGTGGTTCCACACTACACCGGATTGTGACCCAGGTAGCCAGTGTGAAAGGGACTTTAGTTATTAGGTTTTTTTGTATTGTTTCTCCTAATGTTTGTCTCTCCTATTCTAAACGTTTTTTTTTTAAATGGTTTGTTTTTCGGTGCCATTTCTGTAACTGCAAAAATGTTAAAGATGCTACTTATTGCACAATAAAACATGGTCTGCCATTGGGTATGAACTGGTACTTTTTACCAGTTTTATCCTTCGGATGAGACGTAAAACTGAGGTCCTAAGTGACTCAGTCGTGATGCATAGTTCACCCCCAAGTCTCTGTAAGTTCCTTTGGATAAAACTGCGAAGTTGGCTACCTTGCAAAGAATTATGAAATATCTTATGAAATATTTTCAGTTGGGCCATAGTATGTTATATGTACAGTGCCGTGAAAAAGTATTTGCCCCCTGTCTGATTTTCTGCATTTTTGCATATTTTTGACACTGAATGTTATCAGATCTTCAACCAAAACCTAATATTAGATAAAAGGGACCCTGAGTGAACAAATAACACAAAAATGTGATACATTTTTCATTTATTTATTAAAGAAAGTTATGCAACACCCAATGCCCCCGTGTGAAAAAGTAATCGCCCCCTTAGACTCAATAACTGGTTACGCCACCTTTAGCAACAATAACTGCAACCAAACGCTTCCTGTAGTTATTGATTAGTCTCTCACAGCGCTGTGGAGGAATTTTGGCCCACTCCTCCATGCAGAACTGCTTCAACTCAGTGACATTTGTGGGTTTTCGAGCATGAACTGTACGTTTCAGGTCCTGCCACAACATCTCAATGGGGTTTAGGTCTGGACTTTGACTAGGCCATTCCAAAACTTTAAATTTCTTGTTCTTCAACCATTCTGATGTAGACTTGCTTGTGTGTTTTGGATCATTGTCTTGCTGCATGACCCAGCTGTGCTTCAGCTTCAGCTCACGGATGGATGGCCTGACGTTCTCCTGTAGAATTCTCTGATACAGAGCAGAATTCATGGTTCCTTCAATGACGGCAAGGCGTCCAGGTCCTGATGCAGCACAGCATCCCCAAACCATGACACTATCTGTGGAATGCAGTTTTTGGTTTTTGCCAGACATAACAGGGCCCATGTCGTTCCACTTTTGACTCATCTATCCATAGAACATTGTTCCAGAACTCTTGAGGATCATCCAGGTGCTTTTTGGCAAACTTGAGACGAGCATTCATGTTCTTAGTGAGCAATGGTTTCCGCCTTGCTACTCTGCCATGAATCCCATTTTTGCCCAGTGTCTATCTGATGGTGGAGTCATGAACACTGACCTTAGCCAAGACGAGAGAGGCCTGCAGATCTCTGGATGTTGTTCTATGGTTCTTTGTGACTTCCTGGACGATTTATGCCTTGCTCTTGGAGAGATTTTGGCAGGATGGCCACTCCTGGGAAGATTCACTACTGTCCCAAACTTTCCCCATTTGGACAATATGGCTCTTACTGTGGTTCAGTGGAGCCCCAGAGCCTTAGAAATGGTTTTGTAACCCTTTATAGACTGATCAGGCCTGGTTGTTAACCAAAGACAGCTGACCCTAATTATCCCTTTAATTGGGTTGAGTTAACTGGGGGGGGGGGGGGGGGGGCAAGAACTTTTTCACACCTGAAGATTGCATGTTTGATTACCTTGCACATCAAACAAATGAAAGAAGCACCAAACTTTGGTGCCATTTTTTCTCTCAGACTTCCTCCATATACTACTACAACAACCCACAAAAAAATCTGACCAAATACAATGTGAAAAATGTGCAAAAATGCAGAAAATCAGACAGGGGGCAAATACTTTTTCACGGAACTGTATATAATACTACTATTAAATACTGTGGAATTCATCACAGAGTGCACTGGATGTGCTAGCATGTGCGTCTAAAGATTTTCAGTGATACAGGCCTGTATTTTACATTATGGGAATCTTGCAGGCAAATTGCCCACTAACATTAATGCATGTTTTTTTTGATGAAGCTGATTACATCAAACAGAAGTATCCATGTTATCCATTCGGTTAAACCAGGCATTTGACCTAAACATTTGGTCACATGACTATATTTGTAGTTGTTTTGTAAATGGCTGTTAAACACATTAGTATGTCCTATATATAACGTTAGCTCTTAACTCACATAGAAAGAATACCAGTCAAAGCTTGTACTCAATATTTTCATACTCTGTAAGGGTTAAACTAATGTGGCTGGTAACAAAATCTATTATCTTTTGGTGGAAAGCAGCATCGTATTCAAAGCTTCAACTAAGAATCTCCCCTGGGTGCCCTGAGCCCAGCAGGTTAAACTGTCAAAGCTTTTTTAAGGGCTGATTGTTAAACCCCCCGGAGTTTGAGGTAAACTGCCAATTTTCCATCAGCAGGGAATGTGACTTTATTAGCTATTGAAGAAAAAAAGATAATAAATACTTAAAATAAGTTATTGCAGTAATTTCACCAGCATGTTCTTGCATGTCAATATCTGAAATAACATATTCAAATTATAATCAATCTATATGTGATGTTTTACGTGACTTAGGGCTGAATGTGTCTGCTTAATACAAGGTGGCAGATATCGTTAACAAGAGACTCTTTGAATAGGTCTTTGTTCTGCCTAAGGCCACAGTTAAAGGGGTTTGTTATTCTCACTTAACTAAAAACAAAACATGGACATATAATAAAATGAGTGAAATTTAAGAAATGCAAGTTTTGTACTATTCAGTAGATTTCTGCTTATCTAGAGACAGAAGAGGTGTAACTAGATTGTAACTAGAGCTGCTTTCTTTCCACCATTTAATTGAAAATGAAAACGCATCCCAGTGTTCTGCTGCCTAGTGAAACGCATTCACTGAAATGAGTGTAAGGGCCAGCATGACTGGTAACACTGGGTTACTTGGAGGTCAATGTTTTAGCCTGCTCTGCTTAAACAAGAGAGGGTGGGAGGGATGAATAATTCAAACTCCAAAAACACAAAATCAGCCTGAACCTAATCACTTAAGTTTTCTATACAGTCAGTGTGACATGCAGTCTGGGGGTAGTTAGGAACCAGCATGGGAGCCATTTAATACACCCCTTGATTAACTCATCGCCTGTCCACTTGGCCTACAGACATGTGCTAACATGTCATAATCGTCATAATTCTCATCATCCCCAGAGCTAACGCACTGGCTCCTTGATTAGTACACAATTCCCAAATGGAAGATAGCTAATGCTTAATAATTCCCCTTAGCTTCCTACCACCATACCGCAGGCTCTTCAATTAAAAATATAGAATCTCTACAGACAAAGATAAATGCGGACATATTCTTAACGGGCTGCGTGTTCTCTAGTCCAAAACAATAACAATTACCAGCCTCAGCAATCCCCCCTCCACGCTCTCCGATAAACTGCAGCTTTTTAATTTATATAATAAAAGAAAATATTTAACACATGCACACACACCTCTGTCTAGATGTTTATTTTACTGTATATTATTTTACTGTAGAGACCTTGTTCCTGTGAGCTAACGAGAAGTTTGTCCACCTTACATGCTTCAGCAAACTATTTTTAAGAGAATGCTGGATGATCTCCATTTAACTTCAAAACATCAAGCCCTTACAAGGTCAGTTACAAAAGCACACAAACAAAGGTGCTTCAATTGCCTTTTTAGTGCACATTCTTTCTGTCGAGATACTGTCAAGCGCTGTAAGCTCTTAAACAGGTGAAACATCATGGACTGGTTAAGAAAAAATATTCCTGGAAGCAACCTGATGTACACTGAAGGCTACCTCAGCAAAAGCAAGAGCCTCTTTCCATTTTTAAGGTCTCCCAACGACATGCCGATGAGATTTCACAAATCCCATCTGCTTACATCCCACCTTTGACCCACAAGCAATTCAAAGGTATCTCAATTCATAGCCAAAAAGAAGACACAAGCCTGAGCAAACACAGAACAAGGAGAATGTATAATACCATATCAGTGGCACATGATCTGAGTCCAAGGCAACAAAAATGTGTGCTACAAAAAAAACTGATATATTACCTCCACCCTAAATTCAAATATCTTCACTGTAGGATCATTACTGTCAAATGATTTTGTTTATAATGCACCACAGTCAATTCTGAAATGTTCAAATAAAAATACAATACTCAAGACACAATAATTGCTAGTATTTTATTTATGATAAACAAAAAAATAAAAAATAAAAAAAATAAAAAATGATTTGTCTGATATGGCACTCTTGCACTGAGGAATTTATGTTCAATACACCTTTTTAGCTTCAAATGTAAATGCAAATAAAAAAAAAATACATAAATAAACAGCACACCCACAAAAACGCAGAAAGACCTTGTGTTCTGACATTTTGATGCTGGGAAGGGACCCAGCATCAACCCTTTTGTGTAAAGGTAAAATGTTAGATATAGAGTAAACTTTCTTTAGTTGAACTTCTAGTCACTTCCTTTTTAATGTACTAACTACCTACTAATACATATACTATTTTTCATGTTTACAAGTTATAAATTAACAATTCACTAAAGATCACATTGAACGTACAAGGAGAAAAAAGTCTTCCAAGTGGCAAGGGAGTCTGAGGTGTGCCTTGTAGATACAGCTATGACAAGTGTGTTTGTCTTTCCTTTTTTAAAGTCCTGGATTTTGTTTAAAAAAAAAATAGTTATCTGCTGCTTCCAAGTCTAACTTCAACTGAATTAGTCATTTGGCACAGCAACAGCACATATGCATTCCTTTTACATTTGTGTCTGTTTCTGATTCACTGACAGCAAAGGACTGAACCATTAATTGTCAACTTCTTGGAGGGGGGAGAATGGTGGGAGCCAACATTAAACAAACAAATACTAAATACACAGCAAAAAAAAAAGAATTGTTACAAAAGTATATTTTTATACTCAATTAAAACTCTCGAGTCTCATTTATTTTCTTTGACTTAAAATGCATTTATATTATAAGTGCACTCCCCTGACCTTTCTGCAAGTTGAGAGCTCCTGGATCATTCTTTGAGGTAAGGCCTGTGAGGAATTAGCCAGCAGCTCTGACTAGTGCACTTATAAGAGTCAGGCAAATTAAAGTCTCGTGGAAGCTGCAGACCAGTGTTCAGTCTGAGCAAAGCAGAGCAAGGGTGTGTGTGAGCCTACACAGGAGCTATCCGGCTGTCAAAGAAAAGCACTATTCTTCTGTGAAGAGTACACATTCAGAATGACCATCAACTGAAAAATCAGATGTTACTAATCTCTGCAGCCACAGAAACTTCCAGCAAGAAGTTCAAAGTATCACAAGGTTAAGAAAACCTTTGGCTAGGCAATGTGACTATTTTATACCGTGTGGGCGTTTTGCCATTAATCATAATATGTTTTAACTAAGAAGGGCAGATAAAATGAATAGCGCTGGTATGAATAAGTGGTTCAAGCCACGGCTATGAAGTCTTGATCAGCTAACCGGAGATATACTGCATCTCTGTGCAGTTTGATGCATTCCATCTTCATGTACCTAATCATTAGCTTCCAGTTTGTTCAGCTGAAAACCAACAAACACTAATTACTTTGACATCACAAAGTCTTATCTGTCCCCACCACCTCCCCCAACAGCAAGGGGAAATTATCAAGGGTAAGCATGATAATATCCTGATAAATGATGACTCGCATCACCTAATTGTCAATCATCCACAAGCACTCACGCAAGATACCACTCAATCCCATTACCGAGTCCTCAGGGTAGGAGTACAATATACCCCAGGTATCAAAGATTTCAATGGGGGGGAGGGGGGGGGGGGGGGTATAGGCCACGTGTGTAAGATTCAGCTCGCAACACAAATTGTGTAGGTTTAGGATGGCTTTGATTGTGTTAAACTTTTTTTTTTGATTGTGTTAGACTGTTTGTGTAAAACTGTTTTCAAATAATCCCATTCTATCTTGAACTATCTATACATTGCAAATCATTGTTGGGTGTGCTTCACCCCAGTGTTCATCTTAAGCATGGAATAAGCAGTAAATCCAAGACAATCCAAGCGTTCACTGCAAAGATGAAGCAGCTTTCCATCTTCCATCAGGGCTGTAAGCACTTTCTATGTTTGAACAGAGGACAACAGGTCACAGTGCCCTGCATTTACTTGTGTGCTGCCCCCAATTCAATTGTGGTCATTCCCTGCTGTCAGTTCAACTTTAGCACTGTGTCGCTTGCTTACCAATGGGAGGTGATTTGGAAAGTAAACACACTTCTCTGATCAGTGAAAAGTGGTTTTGATGGGATCAGATGGATTAGACGTATATAAAACTGAAAGCCACCACCTAGCACCTATATAGATGTTTCATCTATAATTGTTTATTTAAAAGTGAATTCTGGAAAGTTAATTCTTATACAACCATTAGTTACGCCTCTCTCGTTATTAACATTGAGAGATGCGTAGCCAATGTATGAATAAATCAGGAATTTAGCTTGATACAATAGATATACTGCATGTGCTCTTATTGAATACACTTGGTGATGGCATCTGAAATGTTTATTTTTTTATCCGCAGTCAATCTCAACCACTTTTACTGACCAGCCTTGCTTTGTTTACATTTGGAAACCCCTGTTCCATACAAAATCAAGTCATGTGATTTTTTTGGTGTTAATCATTGTGTAAAACAAGTTCACTTTTAGAATATAACAGGTGGCAGTAAAAGGGATACAAAAATAAATTTAAAAAAAACAATTTTAATCACAATCTGTAATTTAACGGTAAACTATAGATTTAAGTGTAGTGGCATCTGATGGTATGATTTATAATCATGAGGTTAAATGAATATGTGGATAAGACCTGTATCTTTAATATGGCCAGAGGTTAAAGCAATGCGGCAGTGAAAAGGGTTATTTGTACTAATCAACATCACAACTAGAACTTAACTGCTAAGAAATAAATAATAATAATAATAATAATAATAATAATAATAATAATAATAATAATAATAATAACTGAGAAAATTGTAGAATACAGCCCTGTAAGAAATATCTAAAAATGAGGGCTGATCCGATTAATAGATAAATCAGGCCGATTAATCAACTAAAGAGTTGATCGCAGATTGTTTTTATTTTTATTATTATTTAAATCGTGCTTTTATATTTTTTGTATATAAAATAAAATCAACCAATAGAAGATCTACATTTTCTCCTCGGCAGTCCAATCATAAGTGAACAGAGGCGGGACATAAACAACGAAGGTCTTTAGTAGGTTTAACCAATGGGAGAGTCAAGATCTGCCCCTTGTTATACAGGTGTCCAATCATGAGTGATCAGAAGCAGGACATAATTGGGAGTTTAACCAATGGGAAAGCCAAATATCTGCCATTGTTTTACAGCTGTCCAATCATGAGTGAGCAGAGGTGGGACATAAATATGCTAGGGTATGGTGTGTAAACATAGCTGAATTTAAAAGAAAAAAAAGCATAGTTGAATTTCACGCGATATTGCTTATAATAAAGACAGTTATTGAGAATTATACTGAGAACGTCAAAGTAATATTTCAAATTGCTTTTTACAAATTAAAAAAATGGTATACAGCAGAAATACCTGAACTGATCATGAAGACACCAATTCTTCAAATAGGTACTTTCTCTGATGTCTGACTATGACAGCATGTTAAGCAATCACTTAACAACCACAGTATTCTCAGGTACCTCACTGTAACAAAATTCCGAACGGCTTAATCTTTTCGGTGCCTCAGGTTCTGCTAGATTCAGATGTACAGAAGGAAGCCAAGTACGTAGCTATGTAAACAACCGATGTTCTGTGAAAATGTGTTACATTTACTAAAATAAAAATAATAATAAAAATGCTTTTAAAAAGACCAAATTACCATTGGGCTGCTGCTTTTTTTTTTTTTTTTTTAGATTATATTGATTTTTTGGTATTACTATGCAGGACAGCTGCTATAATATCATTACCTTTATTAAAAATGTGCACGGATTAATCTACCGATTAATCAACTAAGGCGCAGA
Organism: Acipenser ruthenus; assembly: GCF_902713425.1. Taxonomy (NCBI): domain Eukaryota; kingdom Metazoa; phylum Chordata; class Actinopteri; order Acipenseriformes; family Acipenseridae; genus Acipenser; species Acipenser ruthenus. Next base: position 44,092,368 of record NC_081196.1, on the reverse strand, counting down.
AATTAACCAATCAAAAATTTTAATCGATTGACAGCTCTACTAAAAATCTATATTCCAGAAATAGAAATAATGACAGACATGTTAGATCAAAGGTCAAAGTCAAGGCTACCAATACATTTAATATTGAGGGTTCATCTAATGTTGCAAATGGAAAGCCACTACCTCAAAAAGGTCTATGAGATGAGGCTTTGATTGAAACAGCTGTGTAAAAATAATTATACAAAAGGGCTAATTTTCCTTGTGCAGTACACTTGACCTTAAGAATCACAGAATACAGCTGTGTATTTCGCAGCTGTTGATATATGTCAGGCGATGATGAAGCTGCATGAAGGGCTAAAGCGCGCTGACCATAAGCATTAGTGGTTCTTAGGGGTTTAATAAGAGTTACCAGGTTTTCAGGGCTGGGTGTTCAAATTTGTGCTTCACAGCCCACTAGCTTTTAAAGATTTTGGGTTTACCAGTTGTTGGCCATAGAGTTGAGGTTAATAATAATAATAATAATAATAATAATAATAATAATAATAATAATAATAATAATAATAATAACTGAGGTGGATTGCTACACATGGTGCCCAAAGAAAATACATTGGCTGATGAAGTGGAAGTCTCAGAATACTCTCCAGTGGTTACCTCGGTAAAGAGATAATATTTACCCTTGAATTGGAATAAAAAGGTACTTACAACACTGGAGTCAACATCACTGTGTACTGCAACTGTTTTGATGCCCATCTTCTTACATGTTTTAATGACCTGTAACAGAGTAACAGAGAAATATACAGAATCCCCATTGCTGTACTGTAAGATACAGACGTGGTTTATCCCAGAGAGGTACAGGTTGATCAAACCCACCCCTAAATCAGACACACGTTTCAGCGAATGCCTTCATCAGTACACCATTTACACCAAGTTTGAATCTAGTTTTTCTGACTGAGAGTTTTTTTTTAAGTTAAAGAGCACTTACCCGGCAGGCGATCTCTCCTCTGTTTGCAATGAGAATCTTGTCAAATGTCTGTGAAAAAAAGGTGAAATAAACTTACGAGCACAGAAAAAAAAGATTATTTCAACCACCAATTATTTGTACTTTGTTTCAACGCCCTAGCATTCACTGTCCCTGTTACTGAAGGGCATTAAAAGGAAGGTAATACATATGGATTGAAATAGAGAAGAATGATTTTGAAAATGACATAGAAGTTATAATGGACTCCACTCCACTCAGTGTAGAGGCAATTAAATGGTACATGAACGGTACATTACTTTGACAATATGTGGAATACAAGGTAAGTCCTTGTGTCTTAATCCTCTGCACATTGTGTTTGATTTCATAAAAGTTATGCTTGATTTTATAAACCAACAACATGGGGGTCACAGTTGAGACAGAGAATGTAGAAAGTACAGTAGGCAGTTTTATTTTGATCAAATAATGCCTCCCTGTAAATCAGGTGAAAGGCACATCTGGTTGTGTATCCCACCTGGAAAGGCAGGGTAGGATTGTATTTAAGGTAAATACAATAGTGCTATAACACTGAACAATAATATTGAAAAAAGACCTTTTCGCTAGGATCGTAAACAGTTGAGCACTGTGTTCGAGATGCAATGATGCACCACCTTGACCTGAAAGAGACATGCTAAAAAAGAAAACTGAATTAAGAGCTCATGAAGATTATTGCAGCCGTGTCAGATTTTCAGTTTTAAATTAACCTGGTCATTGGTTGACTTGGTAATAATACCATAAACAATTACAATGTTAACTAACCCAATTAAATAAATGCACTTAATAAAAAAGGTATGTTTTAAACCTATATTTACCGATTGTGGAATAACTTCTTGTTCATGAAATTTCATCAAAAGGATGACAGAATTCATTACCAGCTAAATCAAAAGCCTAAAGCAACCTAAGTTTCCATGACATAGATTTAGACAGCCAAAAGAATAGCCACACTACTGGGTGAACTGTTCTGATGATAACTAAAACAATAAACTTGTGTATAAAGCTGAACTCGGTAACTTTGTATGACCTTTGATATTACAAACTATACAATATGCACTTCATGTTGGTTCCAATCGTATCTTCACTAGCAATAAATAAATGGTGTCAAATGTTTGCAGCTGTACAGGCAGTCAGTTTTTCAAAACAGTGTAGTCAGTTCACTGCATACAGATGTTATAATATGACTGACTAAACAAATTGAGCCTTTTGATTTTAAAAGGTGTGTGCTATTTGGTTACTTTAATATGCAATTAATAAACGGTGCACTATTGCAGTTTCAAAGAAGGGTTTTTTTTTTTCAGGACACACCAATTTGGACCGGCAAAACTACTGCACTTGGCACAGGTAGCTAACTTGTCCAATTCCAGGCATCATTTGTGCAATAGAAACACAATCTGCAAATCAGCTGTGAACTGACACAAAAGCAACTGCTTGTAAACTCCGTGCCTTAAACCACTGCCACTCTGCAGTACACCATTCTGATTTCAAAAGCAACATTCTGCAAATGTTACAGCAGGCAGTCTAGGATATTCATTTTCCAGATGTGTTTTGTCTTTGGCTACACATCGAAGTGCGAACTCCAACAGGAAAGTGCAACTGTAATACTCATAGATGTCATTCATAAACTGCATGCGGTGTTATTATTTGATTGAACGGTGCAGTTTAGTTTTAAAGTCCAACAATACGATGCATACACCAACACTGGAAACGAATACTATTAGCTATATTTTAATTGTTCTGCGAATAAACAATGGTATTCTTTTGGAAATATAAAGCACCTACGAAATGCACACGATTCACATTGAAGAAAATGCGTATTTTATTTAAGATGGAAAATGTGAAGAAGTTATTTCCCATGAGGAGGACAAAAGGCGGTCACCATGTAAAAATGCCTACAGTTCTGAACTGTCAAGTTTGTCTTTTCACTGAAATCACTGGCACCAAGGACTTGAACAACATTATTCCAGTGTATAAAGTAACCTGTGCATACTGCTTTATTTCAGTTTATGAGTACTATAATAACAATTTGTTGTCTCTAGCCTATGTTAGTACAGTAATCGTTTTTCACCGTTAGCAGAACTCTGTGCAGAGCTAAAGTGACTCAATAGCTCGCCATTGCTGCCTGACCACTGTTTCTGTATGGTAACCTTTCACATTGGGGGTATGATACTCGCTGACCAATTAGATATCAGTTTCTGGTTAACGTCAGAAGTGTCACAGAATAACCTTAAGAGAAAATCCGTGCAAGAGCAAGGACGAGTGGGTATCACTATGCTGACCAGAATGGTACATTGTTTTAGATAGATAAGTGCATGTTTAAGAAAATTCATCATTTTGTACTTAATTATTTTGTTAGCGGGCCGTTTCATTACTGATCATTTCGCACGTGTAAGGTGATAATACATTGAATTGCATTAATTCGACAAAGTGCGGGCGGTACAAAGAGCACTGGATATATTTATATGCATAAATTCGTACTGTGTTGAAGACATAAGGACTTTTTTTATATAATGAAGTGTGAGACATTGATAATGTCAAGGTTACAAAGGTTTCACCGCTTTTTGACAGTAAGGGGTCTATTCTGACTCAAGCGCGTTACTTAATTTATTTACGCGCTGGCTCCGCGCTTACTTTACGCCTACTCTCATTCAGAAATCTGAGGTGCGTATCAGGCTGTGGGCGTGGCTTGTGGCTTCGCACACTCATTATTTTAAATATTGCAAGTTTATGGTCACGTCTCTGTATGGCCAAGTACAGATGCCTGGAGTTTGTGTTTGACTCCCATTACCCATATAATTTAACTTATTTAAAAATTGAGATGAACTGGGAATGTAATCTTTTACCATTGTAATCTTTTAGACATCTTTAAATAAAGTGTAAGGTTTTTAAAGATCTCTAAACCATTTAAAGACATCTCTAAATGACTTATTGTCCATTTAAAGCTATCTCAAAATGATTTAACAATATCTCTAAATGACAGTTTGGCATACCATGCTAGCACAATCGAAATGGTTTACAGATATCTACATATTATTTAAAGATATCTGTAAATCAATTTGATATCTCTTTTCATTTTTAGATGTCTCTAATTGATTTACAGATGAATTACAGATTGATTTATTTATACATCTATTTCAAGATATCTGGAAAACATCTTCAAAATATCTCTATATCAATTTCTGATCTTAAAATAATTTAAAGGTATCTTATTTATAAATCTATTGTAAGATATCTGGGAAACATTTCAATATTTATCTTCAAATATTTAGAGAGATCTGGAAATGATTTAGAGATATCTTAAACTATTTAGAGATATCATTAATCTGAGATATCTCTAAATGATAATGTGGCTTGCCATACATTAGCACTATATTGCTTGTTATTAACTCTCATTCATCTGTCCCATGACATGTCCCTGGGTTAAAAACCAACAGGAAATGGTGGGAATGCACACGTCAGTAACTACTGACCTGTGTAAGTAGCCTACTAATGATTGTTGCTTTATTATGTAGGTTTTACGAGTTGAAGGGCCATTTGAAAGATTTGTTTTATTTGTTAACCAACTCAACAAAGTTAAAAGTTACAGTAGGGCCTCCTCTACCGTCAATTGCATTTGTTAAAGTCAAAGAAAGTTCTAGCTGACACAACTGCTCATGTCATAAGTACACTCGTGATTTATGTTGTAAGTATACTACAGGTTTTTTATGGGTTTTTTTTTCATTACTGACTGTATTGGTGTCTCATTCCTTACCTCAAGGTTTGACTGTATTTCTTGCAAAAAATATTACTGCCATAATAATGTGCACATTTGTTTTTATTGGGATTTAAAATGGTAGGGTTTATTGGATTTTGTAGAGGGCAGTATTGTCTGTGTGATTTGTTATTTGCCTTCTATAAATTGACCATTCTGGTGGTGTGACAGGTTGCAAAATCATGCTGCTGGAGAAACCAAGTTAAACAAAGGCAGTTGACTGGTGTCTAGAATGAAAATGCCTGTCTCTCTTTCAATGAACACATGCTTAGTTCTGCCTCCATTTTCCCACCCACACCATCATGCCATATAACCATCATGTTTGACACACACTTACAAGCTGAATCACTTGCCAGCCTTGTACCACTTGTGTCGGTTAGATGTGAACTGGTTAAATCTGTAAGAAGGACCATCAAAAGTAATTTGTGCTTTTCACCACTTCAATTGACCATTCATATCACCAGGCTTTCCTACAGGCCTCATATGCTTGTGCAGAACCCATTGGATGCTCCAATGGCATGTTGACACAGCGACATCAGAAAGGATCTTTTTGCAGTCTCTAAGGACACACTGAGCAATTGTACTGATTGGCACTGTGTTAGTGCAGTAGGTTGATTACTAAGTAGCCAATACCAATAGAGACCCAAAACACAGTAGTGATACGCCTCGTTGACTGATCACTCCTACGGAGGCAGATTACCTTGTCAATTACAAGCTCCATTCACTGCTTTGCTTTGCTCTTCTACCATTTGGGAGTATCTACAAAGAGTTCTGGTTTGAGATGCATTTCTACAACCTTTGCAGGGGAATCATTTCAGTTTCATTCCACACAGTTGATTAATGACCAAGAAACACCAAAGTAAGGGTGATTCTGTTGAAAAGGATATTGCAGGGAAAACATACAGCTCAGTTGACAGTAACAGCAAGTAATGCATGTTTTAAGGTTTTCACTGATGCAATAAGAGGTTTTCACTAATATAAGAGGTTTTCACTGATGCAATAAATAAGAGGTTTTCACTAATGCAATAAGAGGTTTTCACTGATGCAATAAATAAGAGGTTTTCACTAATGCAATAAGAGGTTTTCACTAATGCAATATGAGGTTTTCACTAATGCAATAAGAGGTTTTCACTAATATAAGAGGTTTTCACTGATGCAATAAATAAGAGGTTTTCACTAATGCAATAAGAGGTTTTCACTAATGCAATATGATGTTTTCACTAATGCAATAAGAGGTTTCCACTAATGCAACAAGAGGTTTTCACTAATATAAGAGGTTTTCACTGATGCAATAAGAGGTTTTCACTAATGCAATAAGAGGTTTTCACTAATGCAATAAGGCTACCTGTATGCTTTACCAACCCAAAAAAAGGTGTGCTCACTTGACTTATGAGCCCTTTTGAAATATTGAATATGATCCATCTGTAATATTTATGTGAGAGTAATAGGTTCAGGAGCGAATGATTAATTCATAATGCAGCCCGGATTAATTAATATAGAAACATTACTATTGTGTGATTGCTTTCTTGTCTTGTCATTGGGTTGAAATCTGCTAACATTTTCACAAATGTACAAACAGTGAAAATTCAAAAATCACAACAAATTGCCACCAGATATGTAGGGTATATAAAAACAAGACTGTTATAATTTGCTTATAACTTTTTTTTTTTTTTACATGGTGGAATTGATGGCGTCAAAAACCATACATTACACATCGCTCCAAAATGCCAGCAGCCAGCAGCCAGCAGAGGAATCATTCTAATCAAAGCCTTGGAAGATGCAAATGTTCCTGGTGTAAACTGAATGCTAAACAAGGTTTTATATTATATTTTCCTTATGAGAACTAGCAATAGTATTTCTGGTTCCCTTGTCTTTCTGTTGAATGCTCTGTTTTGTTTGCATTTATATACTTCCATTTGGAACATGTAGATTTTTCAGGAGACAAGTCAATAGATGAAGATGTCTGCTGGTACCTGATCATTTCATATTTTGTAGTTCTCACTCCAATGATCGTAGGTGTATTCACTCCGATGATCTAGCTGTAATCAGACCAGGTGACCTACAGCAGAGGGACCAGGATGCAACAGTTCATCTGTAGTGTATCTGAAATATTTGCAATCACAATTAATACAAAGAAATGAAAATAAATAACTGCAGTTAAAAAAAAGAACAGAAATAATGTTAATAAGAAACCTACTGTAAGAAAATGGATAATAAAGGAGAATTGATTAACAGTCCTTAAGGTAAATGATTATCAAAAGATAAGATTTTTGTCGATAAAAAAAAAAAAAGAAATAACACAATGCCAATGCATTACATCTGTTTGAACACATGTGACACATTTAAAAAAACAAAATATAATGAGACTAATTATTAAGAGAAATTGTGGGCTGTGTTTGGAGACACCAAGGACAGGGAAATCAGTGTCATCTGCCAAAACAGAGATAAAAAGAAAGGATAATACTAGCAGAGCTACAGCTTACAGATACCGAGACAGAGAAATTCATAAGGAGATGTGGTGTTTGTAAAATCAACAACCGTGTAACATTTTCCTGAAAGCGGATGGAAAGGACTGAAATTGCAAATAATATGAGTGTTGCTAGCGGGCCATAACATTGGAGAAAGCTATAAAAAAAAAGAAATAAAAAAGTGGACAGGCTAAAGAAGCTTGACGGTATGGTCTCATAACGTTTTGTCTGTATTGACTGATATCTTTCAGATGTCACAATATGGAGCCTTTGTTTTCCACTATCAGCCACAAGTCAGAACTGACCAAGCATAGAACAATAATGGTACTTCTTGATTATTGCTCTGGTTGTGCACTTTGGTATTCCATATCATTTCAAGACTGTTCTGTACTCATTGCCTTTGTTGTAGTTTGCAACCAGTGATTTTCTCATCTGCTGTGTTGCCAAAACGTTCTTCTTCAACAAATGTTGGAAATATTTGTCTGACTATTTACTTTATAATGCAGCTTAGTTACAGTGTAATGGTTTTGAATCAATGAATACATTTTTGTTTGATTAGTTATAATTTTTAAGGTGCTAATACGTTTGTCATGAACAAACAGTTTAAATCACTTGTGCTTTTTTTATAAAGATTGTTTATTTAACTAGAAATTGTGTATTTTTTGTTTTTTGTCTTATTAATTAGTGGATAATGTTTACAAAGCCCATGGCTTCTCTGGCATTTGCAATTACAGTGCCAAATAACGTAATAGTGTGCTCAGCCAGTCAGTGGCAGATAGGCTGGCATTGTAGACCAAGCCTGTAATGTGCCACAGGTACACATAGGGCCATACACCTTGTGATTAATTGCATCATTTACAACCATATGATTTATTGCATTGTGTTTGCTTATGTTAACTGTTTTGAAGTTGTCATTCAATCTTCTACTTCACCTTACAAAATAGTTTCATAAAAGTAGTTTTTCACGTCTGTGCATTAAAATCATGGTTTGCAAATTAACTTTTAAATACATTCATCTCACAGAAATAATATGTATTTTGTGATTTCCTTGTCTTGTTTATCAGATGATTAATTAAAGGGGTCGGGAGCTGTGCAATTTTTCAGAAAGGTATAGCTCACCTGCCATCGGCATCAAGTCTTCACACATCCGTGTAGAAACAGTGAAAATCAAATGCAGAAAGCTAGCGCAAGTGTATCTGGTGGTATGGGTAAATAATTGTGAACGGCGAGTGCCTGGTTGAAAGATCAAGCGTTTCTGTTTACCAGCTCTGCGGCAGGTAACATCAATGCAAAATAATAACCCAGCATCCCTTTGTTAAACTTTGAACTTTGAAATAAAAATTAGGTGATTTGACTTCAGCTTTTAAAAAGTCAACATAGGGAAATCGTTGGCAGAATAAATACGAAGATAGTATGTCCATACTGCCGTCCATTTTAGGAAGTGTTCTAGTTTCTAGTGTCTGGAGTCTCACTTTAAATAAACTAATTGGCTTAGGTGTAACAGTGATTTTAATTAAAAATGGAAAGCATGGGTACTGTTCGGTAGAAGCAATGGGCCCGGTTAACAAAGTGAACAGTTTTAAAAAATATATATATATAAATAAATCGGGCCAACAGTCTTACCTAACTCGTGAGCGAAAGCTTTGTGAATAGGGCCTAATGTTTGTCTGTGTTGTGAGATGCCTCATAACTGAGATGCCATATCTGTTTAAAAGGTCTGTTAATCTGCATTATCCTCAGCATCAGTCGGCGTTGTGGTCGTGGAAGGATGGTTGCTTGTCCTTTTAAAAGAGGTCTACGTTTTCTAATTCGCAGAGAGCAACTATGATATGTATTGTCATGTGAGAGGCAAGCCAAACCACACACGTGTGTCTTTTACCGTGGGTAACCTAAGTAATGGCATATTTTTAATGGTCTTGAACTTCAGTTACCTGATTTGCTTGTGGCCTTTGTGTCTTCCAGGCCTTGTCCTGTTCATTTGAACATATGGAACAGCACTCCCACAGGTGAAATCAATTCAGCTTCATACACATTTTTAAATTACAAGAGCTCGAAATACATTTTAATCAAAGAACCATAAATCGCAAATCCATTATCGGTTTTTGGGCAGATTTGTGAATCAAAACTTCAGCTGCACCAAAGTTTTCCCCATCCTTTGCTAAAAGCCCAACACTACACGCACATGCATGCATGCATGTACGTTTACTATAACAGGTATTTTATAGTGTATATATATATTCTATGTTTTATGATACTCCCCTAAATTAGGTTCTATGTATATGCATCCATGGAACCCCACAGGTGGAAAACATTATGTTAACATAAAAGTAAGTATGCGTTATATGTAGTAAGGATGGCACTTAAAATAAAGCCATTTAAAACTGAAATATCCTGTTTCGGGCTATATTCGAAATGTGTATTATTAGTCGGTGTATTTGTAAACAGATTTTATGTAGTAGGCTTATTATATTAATTCGTAACTTGTGGGAACTTCGCAATACCTTTTCATTCTTTTGTTAGTGATAATGCATTGCGTATATTTGCTGAGTAAAGAATTGGCAATTATTATTATTATTATTATTATTATTATTATTATTATTATTATTATTATTATTATTATTATTATTATTATTATTGCCAGGAGGGGTTGCGTGTTTTAATTTTTAGCGCAAATATAAATAAAACATGTAAAGCTGAACAATAAAACGCTTGGTGATATTTTTCCACTATTCTATAAATAATAATAATAATAATAATAATAATAATAATAATAATAATAATAATAATAATAATAATAATAATAATAATAATTTTGTAATGTAGTTTTTTGCAGAAATATTGTTTATGTTAAAATTGCATTGTAAAATATTCTTATATCAGAACCTGTAAATAATCAGTTGCCTACAAGTAAATCACTAGTGTATCAGACTAAACAGCGTTACTGTAGCATTAGTTTAAACAAAATAAAAAGTATAACTCTTACTGAAATATTTACGACTTACTGTGCATCCTGTGAAGAACATATTTTGAAACATAACTTTCAAATCATGCATGATATAAAAAATGTACATTATATAAACTTGCTCATCAAGATAATTAATCGTTGCAGTTTATTTGGTTTATTACCGTATAGCCTATGTAATTGATAATTGCTTAAGAACAATGCTTTGAGGGAATACTATCCCAAGTCTTGGTTAGAAAATGACGTCTTTTCAAGCACCAGTTATCAACAGATTCCAGGATGAGAATTTCGTGATGTTGGATAAAGGATAATAACGCTATGAATAAAGTTTGTGTCGGTTAACACTATACGAAGAAGAAGAAGAAGAAGAAGAAGAAGAAGAAGAAGAAGAAGAAGAAGAAGAAGAAGAAGAAGAAGAACGTAAACGTTTAATTAAACTAAACACAACTTTTAAAAGTTATTATTTGTTTTTAAGCCACAGTCTCAATAAATACAATATCTAGTGTAAGCATGACTATCAAAACCTACCTAAACCCTAGCAATACACTTCAGTGTAATACAAACATTTGCGGTGCATAACTATTCTAGGAATTAGACAGCTTCAAACTAAAATAAATAAATAAAATAACTGGTTCACTTGCTTCACTTCATCTAAATTACATTTAATATATACTTTAATGTATTTTAAAATAATAAACTGTCCGTGAAATATATATATATATATATACACTGTACAAGATCAGAAATCGTAAGTTAAAACGGATGTGCCTTTTTGACGTGGATTTATTTATTTTAGTTCTGCAGCGACATAATAGAAGTTTAGGACAGTGTGCTATATATTTCACTACTGGTACTTTTATTTTGTTTTCCATTGGGGATTTGTTCTTACTGTAAAATCCTAGGCTTTGGGAAGTAGAAAACCCCTGTAAACAAATGTTGAGCGCAATAGCAGAGATTAGGCCTGAGACCGCCACGGCTGCAGGTAAAGACGAAAGGTTAAGGTGTCGACAGTGAGGTACCCAGCCTCATAATTCAAGCCATAAAGCATAGGCTACGTCCTAAACTTACTTACATAATAAATCAATCTTGTGAACCAAAGTCTAGGAAGTTAGGGACTGGGACTAATCACTTTCAAGAACATTGTGTTTTTATAGCATCCGTTTAACCCATTTTAATAAACCCACTGTTTTGTGGCCTGGGTATAATAAATGGCATGCGTTTCTGACAGAACAAATTGTGAAGTTATATTTCCACACTATAGGTTTAACTGTGTCGTTTCAATGTTTTAATATGGACATTTTTAGTTTATGTGAAAATGCCACTTTGGGTCTTGGTCGTGAAACTTTATTAAAATTGTTGCAATCACATTAATGACCTGATTAAGAACTGCACATGTCGCTTAATTAATATGATTATATGATTATTTACTATACAAGTTATGTGTGTGACCAAATTATTCATGTTTATACTATTGTGGATAATAAATATTTTTGGGAAACGTTATATTTTTTAATGAATTCATGAAACAAAATAAAATATATCCTAAAAGCTATTTATTATTATTATTATTATTATTATTATTATTATTATTATTATTATTATTATTATTATTATTATTATTATTATTAGTTTATTTAGCAGACGCCTTTATCCAAAACGACTTACATTCATTGTTTTTGACTTAATTCTTTCTTTTTCCATTTCTACAATAATTTGAAAGCTTATGGACAAGAATGGTTTACTGCTTTGTTTATGTACAATGTCAAGTTAAAATTATTTGCCTTCAATGTTAACCAAAATAGGTCATCACCAATTTCTATCTAGAACCCACTCTAGTTGGTATTCATGACAAAGGGTTCGGCGTGGTATGTTTATCTTTCTTGATGGATCAATATCACATGTGCTAGGAATGACCAAGCATCGAAGCCCTGCATGGGGGCTGACCTTTCACTCTCTTACTACAGGTCACATCATTTCCATCCAAACAGGTCAGGCAATCTTCACCGCAATCACACATTCGATACACTGTTGCAAAAGTTTACATGAAAATATGTAAACCCTGTTTTAAGATGTAAAAGCACTATCGGAAAGTGTAAAATACGCAATATGTCTTCCTTTGTTTTTAAATGATATTAAAATGTATATAGGCTATGTTTAAACTAAGAAGTGATCACATCCTAATACAGGTATTTATTAAAAGAAAAAAAAGAAAAAAAGATGTAATTAATAGTCTAATAATAATAACACTGTGTGTGTGTGTGTGTGTGTGTGTGTGTGTGTGTGTGTGTGTGTGTGGTGAGAGAGAGAGAATGTAGGGGGTGTCGGGGGGACGGGGGGGGGGCATATTTAGTTCTTAAAAACGTGTTTTACAAAGTGGGGACGTCCCCACAAAGATAGTAATTGCTGAAAAAAACGACGTTGTGGGGAGAAATAAATGTGCCTTTAAAAAAATAATAGAAATGCTTAATAAAAAAAAAAATGTTTTCGACTTTCACCCTGTGTGGAGTTTTGTCTGACTGGAGTTAGAAATAGTAAATAAAAATATAGTGAGAGTCAGTCCCCACAAATACAGGAATTAAATATGAGAGTGTGTGTGTGTGTGTGTGTGTGTGTGTGTGTGTGTGTGTGTGTGTGTGTGTGTGCGCGCGCGCGCGCGCCCGTGTGGTTACTGCAGATTGAGTAAGAACATAATGTCCAAAAAAAAAAAAAAAAAAAACAGCCGGCCTATTGGCAACTGTGAATATCCATCCTTAAAATAAGGTTTTACTATAGTGGTGACATTTTTATTTTGACCTGAACCCTAATAAATAATAGGCTACTCAAATAATGTTGCTATTTAACTGAAACATAAAACAAAACACATTGCTATTTAGTGTGTCAGTTTTACTGTTTTGTGATTTATCTTGATTATTCACTGTCTCTGATACCTTCAACCATGTTTTAGTTTTCACAAAAAATACAGGCCTATACTACCAAACTAAATAGTATTATCCTAAAACACGTTTAAATGTCACATCGAGGCTAAGAATCAGTGCATGGTCAAATTGGTAAAATTGAGCTTGATATTTTACATTTATTTGGAAGACATATAAACTGAATCAAACTTTTTTTTCCAAATTAAGGAGTGGTTGCATTCCACAAGGCGATTTCTTTTAGGCGAACCACAATTCCATGCCATGACAGTTAACAACTGTTTTGTGTTAGATATTTTCTTTGCATTGCAGGATGATTTTGTTCTATGGGTTTGTGGTATGCAGGCCTATTGTGCTCTAAGGATATTCCGATAAAATATTACAGATGTGATTTTAATATTTCATTTAAACACAGAAACACATTATTAGTTTTTTTCAGTAGCTCCTACATGTATGTGTTTTTATTCTCAATTACTTGTATTATTGAAGTGAGAGTCGCGTCAAACTTAATAATTCAAACAAAGGGTACATTTTACGTAAACCTAATGTCTTGTTAGCCTACATCCATATAAAATATACATATTTCGGTTGGTGGGTACAATTTGAAACGGTAGTTATCATTCATTCCTGTGAAACTTGGAGTTCGAAGCACTGAATCTTGTTCCAGCGAGTTAAATCGAGGCCACACGACTGCCAGAATTACAACTGTTTCCTACAAAACTCCGTGCAACTGTAATTTCTTACTTCCTCTGTATGAACTGTTTTTAATCAAGTTCCACTCCTTCTCCATGATATTTCAATGCCTGATGTTAAGGCTATAATTCACACACTTGTATTAAATGCAAAAATCAGTCTGTTTAATAAAAAAAAGTAAATAAAAAGAGAAATCAACATACGCCCCCAGTTTATAAGTAACCTCGTACATTACTAAAATGATTTTGATTAAGTTCACAATATAAAGACTATTACTATCAGCGTGTTAAAAATACCAGTACAAAACATATTTACAAAATAATCCAAATAGTACATTATTAAGATATAATTACCGAGACTAGGTTAATGAAATCAAAAGTGTTAAAAAAAAATACTTACAAAAAAACAGTCATAGTCTGCGACTGTTCAACTTTAACTTCATAAAAACCCTGCAATTTATCGGTATCGCTGAGCAGCTGAAACATTCTGTCGCCCCAAGCATAAAACAGGCTTCAGAAAGTGCTTCGCGCTTAGCAATGAACTGGTTTGCCAACAACAAATAAAAATAAGACTTCAGAAACTGATTTTGTATTAATTTACAACCTTTGGTAAATCGTTTGTTTACGTTAAGAAATAAAACCAGCTTCCCTTTAAAAGCCAAAGTAAAAAGTCAAGTTCAAGTTCACTCCTGCTCGGCTTCAAAACGCTTTACTTGGTCTCAGAGTTGGGTGCATGCATATAAAGAAAAGGCAGTGTTAAGCACGATTGAGTTCACCAGTTCTATATTTAGTGTTTGGAGACAATAATCATGAGATTTAATGGGGCTTCAGCTTTGAGTATGCTACTATGCAGTGTTACTAAAACAAATAGCCTCCCTTTAACCACGCTGTCCCGGAGAAAGGAACCAATCCAGACTTGCTGTTAAAACTAAATCTCTATCTTGAGGGGCCTAACACAAACTTATTTAAAGACAAACAATATGTTTAAAACCCACCAAACGTACTGCTTCTGAAGGCTTGATCAATCATTTAATTAACACTGATTTACTATAAATAAGTTTGTTTTAAAATGTACGTAGGCCTACACCCAAAAGTAAAAGAGCAAGTCTCGATTAAACACAAAAAAATCGATAACAAAATTTTAAAGACGCATTTATATGCTTAGCACAGAGACAGAAAAAAACATTTTTACAAACGGTAGTTGTCGAAATGTATGTTTATAATAAAATCATAAACAACTTTTCCTCGGGCACATCCACGCGCCTTATCCACTCGAATGTTCTTAAGATGGAAAGTGCGCGCAATCATTGTTTATTTTGTTCTTTACATTCAATAGAGCCTGTTCCTATTTGTGAAATTGATAGACAGCAAGCTCTGCATAGTAAATACCTGCAAGTGGACCTACATGCAACACATCCCTGGTTTATCATTATAAAATGTGCTCAAGTTCAACAATATGCATGCTGCTTGGTTGAATATACCCAAATGGTTATCTATAATTCAAATGAACTTCGTAGCCACCATAGAAAGAAGGAGTGAAGGGAGTGATTTGGATTATTCAAATGTGTTTGACTATTGTTATTTGTCAGACATGTAGATTATGCGTACCACGATGATAAACTGCCAAAACTCTGCACATTCAGCTGTGATATTGACACCAACGTTACCATTTGCCGTGTCCTCACGAGCCTTTATAAGAAGGTGATTATTTCTTTCGGTTTTGTTTTAGTGTGCGTGTCTACAGTAAAGATGCACTCAACATTAGAGTGTCGTTTACCAACAGAAGATCAATTTTAAAACGTATTTAAATATTACTATGATTTGTTTAGGCCTATACAAATTAGTAGCGCTGAAGATCAACGGAAATAGAACATTCAACGGAATGTCAATAAAATCAAACATTCAAACACATCAAACCAAACATCATTCCAATCTATTCCTTACAAAATAGGAAATTTAACCGCATTTCAAAAAACAAACAAAAAAAAAAAGATCAATCAAGCAAACATCAACCCAAATCCACTCCCTAGTTCAAGACAGTACTTAGAAAAAAAAAAAAAAGGTTTCTGAAATCTATTTCAATATTAAATAAGTTGGTTGCAGACGTTGTCTATATTTATTTCAAGGTTTGCATTCAATAGCAGCTACGATTAAGTTGAATTTCTTATATGGCAGTTAATTTATTATTTTAATGTAAAAGGTTTTAATCTAAGATATTTGAAATAGAATTTGCAATTACGTATAATCTGGTATTTTTTGTCTTTGAGCTAATATATATATATATATATATATATATATATATATATATATATATATATATATATATATATATATATATATAAGTTTATATTCAAATTACATTTTATATAAAAAAGGATGTCTCTTTGTTAATGTAAGATAGGACATGAGTGAATGAGATTACAAGTACAAACAAGCAATAATAGGAAGCAGAAATTAATTAAACACTTGCAACACATTTTATTATAGTCCTGTATGCAGTAAAACTCTTGGAACTTATCACAAAAAATGGAGAAAACACGTTTTCGACCTTGAAAAAAATAAAAAATAATAAAAATAATAACAGTTCGTGTTTAGCCCACAATTGTACATATTTATAATTAGGAAACATTCTTTATAAATATTGTTTCATCTGTATCAAGTAAATACCATAATTTAATTACAAATGGATAAATATGGCAATGGATATTTACAAAAGGAAGGGTGTACAGAAAATTTAACGGCACGACGTTTATTTTCCTCACAATCTTCCAAATAGTATTTCACAAATCGAACTTGCAAAGCACAAAACATCACAAGTTAAACCCAGCTAACGAAAATATACATTCACAAGCAAATATTGTGTCTGACTTAGTTAAAAGTGTAAACTTTGGCACCTTGTCCAGTTTATAGTTGTTTTGTTTACAATTAAGTTACCTTAAAATTGGATCACAATATTTAACAACATAGTACAAAAGAAATATGTTCTCTTATTTTATGTGCTCTAGGTTAAAAAGTCCAGTTAGACAAATAATAGCTACCATGGAAAGAACATCTATACATCAAAATTGACAAAGTTCATTAACCATACGGGAGAGAGAAAATCTGATGTATTTACAAAATGTTTAGGAATTCCCAAATGATCTGTTTCTTCAGCTGATTTTTTTTAATGTATTCACAAATACAACTCTTCTGTCGCTCTTTTTGTCCATTGTACTGACGCGTCCAATATTTATTTTCTTCTTCTTTACACAGGTCAACATATATTTTCTTGAGTTCTGGTGAATGGTTCTCTGTTGTAAAGATGATCCTTAGACGTACCATTCACTGAAATTGGAAGAAAGGCTGTTGTGACCATTGTTACTGTGTGCTGCTGATGCAGGCGACAGATTCGTGTTGCTTTGGGTTTCAGTAGATGGGGAGACCAAGCCTGGGGGTGTGGACGATTCGTAGCCAGAACTCGCTGCAGGCGAGGAGTCAGAGCTTTGAGTAGACGCCTCATGGACCTAGAAGAAAAAAATACATATAATTATATTGAGAAAAAAAATGTTAATACTTCCATTTTAAAAAAAAATTAAATAAACAGCTGTTGTGTTTAAATACAACACACCAAAAATAGTTCGGGTGAATATTTTGAAAATTACACTCAGTGCACCCAATAGTCCCTAAAACATATAATTTGTTTTTAAACATTAAAAAAAAACGTGTCCAAAATAGCCCGGATGATTGGGTGACCAATTTTTACCTTCATGTGTTTTCTCAGAGAGCTGGGGTGAGTGTAGGACTTGTCACACATTTTACACAGATACGGTTTATCTGAAGTATGGACATGCATGTGCTTCTTCCGGTCACTGCTGTTTGCAAAGCGCCTGTCACAGCCTTCAAACTCACACTGGAATGGTTTTTCACCTGCACCAAGAAAAAAAAGTTTAGAAATAAAAATTAATCATAACATACAATCACTGATAACATCATAAAACAGATTAGAACTGTGCACTGGCTATAACTAGATACTCTGTTATTGCAACGTGTGTACTCATCAGACTGATGCCAGTGGTCCAATATTATTGCAATGGTGCAATTTAAGCACCGCTTCAGACAACGTATTGCCAATTTCGATAAAGGTTTCCCTTCTCATTTTTACTTAATGGTTTTAAACAATTAGACTGGAAATGTCTCTGAAAGTGCAGTTAGATGCAAAACCTTTTAATGTAAAGCCATTAACCGTCTGTCTTACTTAATGTTTTGCTAATATGTCAAGAAGTGGTAGTTCAAACGAACAATAGTGCACCTCTAGGCTTGTTTTTCATAACAATGCTCCATCAGAGTAAAAAAAAAAAACACACACTTTCACAGTTAATATTCCTATTTCATTGGGGTTGTATTTTACACAGGGGTCAAATGCATAAACTTTTTTTTTTTTTTAAATCATATGTGTTTTTATATTTTTGAACGTCATATTTTTAGAAACAAAACGGCAATAGCTAAAACACAATTTACTGGAGAAACAATAAAATGCCATTACCGCCTGCATTACTTTAAAGTCATCTTGCCGAACTGTATAATTTATTGAGTAAATACATGAGTCCAATTTAAACCTTGTTAATGGTAGTCTGGCACCTACAAATCTAATGTGTCAGAAAACAAAAGATTTTCAGTTTCTGTATAGTGCGAGAAATTGAAACATTTACGGTTTCATTTAAATCCAATTATTTCTAGCCTTAAAATAAAGTAATATAAATTACATCTTCTACTATAACCGTTTTGAGAATAAATATGTTTATGATAAATTATGATGGTTTTTTGATGTTCATCTCACGCCATTCCCCATCAACCACAGCCGTTACATTGCCTTGACCCGTTTGAAAGTTTATGAACCACAAACCCTCTACAGACTGTTACATAATTTAACAAACTGTTGAAAAACACTGCATTTTTTACAAGACTGTAATCCTTACTTGGCATCTGTTATATTTTTACTACAGTATGCCAAACACGAATACGTCAAAAGCGCATTGTCCTATATTTAAGCATGACCCTAATACAATATACGTGTCTGTACGTTTTCTCTCCTTTTTTACCGATATAGAAATTACTTCTTTACGATTATTATTATTTTTTAATGAATAGATTAGTGCGGATATGTAACATGTAAACATGTATGTAAAATTAGTACCATCAGTAATATAACAGGTTATTGTTCGGCTCGTAATCCTTACAATGCGGGTAAATATCACATCAAATGAAACCAAATACAACGAAAACAACAACAACAACATCATATAGTGAAAATTACCTGTATGGGTTCGTTTGTGTATTTTCAAGTTTTCCGACCGGGCGAAAACCTTGCCACATCCAGGAAAGGGGCAAGGGAAGGGCTTCTCCCCGGTATGAACGCGAATGTGGTTGACCAATTTATATTTAGCTTTGAAAGGTTTGCTTTCTCTGGGACATTCTTCCCAAAAACATATGTGGTTGCTCTGCTCGGGTCCCCCAACATGTTCCACTGAAACGTGGGTGACGAGCTCGTGCATGGTGCTGAAAGTTTTATTGCAACTTTTCTTGGGGTTGCTTAGCTGTTCCGGGTCGATCCACTTGCAAATCAGCTCTTGCTTGATACACTGCTGTCTCATGTACCTAAAAAATGCTCCCGGGTGATGGTGATGACCTGCCATATTCATGCCCATGTTCATATTCATAGAGCCGTACTGGTTGTGGAGTTGGGCTGCAGAGTAGGGATCGGTCCTGGGACTGGAAACCTGGTGATATTGATCCGAGCGTCCAAAAACATCCCCCGGTAGTCCTAGGCGCATTTGTCCGTTCAAGACATTTGGAGAGCCGTGAGACCCGTGTTGATCGTGGATCCCAGGAAACAATATGTGGCCTTGAGTGTCCGCATGGGAGTGATGGAGAGAGCCAGCTGTAGGGCCGAAGATTGTGTGCTGGCTGCTCGCCGGGGATGACTCCCCGAAGCCGCGGCTGCGAAAGAGAAACTCCCTGGTAGAGTTAAAAGGCGAACTCGCGTACGAGGTGACATGAGCTGCATGTGCACCCAAAGCCGCCGCGGGGTAACTCGGACCCTGAGAAGTGAAAGCCGAGCTCTGTCCTGGAGAAAGATCGTGGTTAAGTTTAAAAGCCCCCATGTGCGGAGAATCGACAAAGCTACTTTGTGCTAAACTCGAGTCTCTGTCCTGCATCTCGCTTGTTGAGTGATGTCTGGCAAAAGTGCCAACTCCTAAGCCGTGGAACTGGTGACCAGCGTCCAGCAACATGATTCCTCGGTCAACGGGCTTCTGTGCTTTGGACCTTCACGCTAAATAAAACAAATTGATATATGTGTATGTACTACAACAAGTCTCTTAAATCGCAGCTCTTAAACTTCAAAATCTAACAAAAAATATCGATCAGCAGTTTTGCAAAATCGTCTCGCCTTCCGAATGCTAAAAGCAACACATCAAGTGAAGTTCAAAGCGACTGTCAGCTAGATCCAAAACAACCTATTGCCTCTCCTACTAAGCAGTTATATATTTCGTTCACGTAGTAAAGTTGCAGCTCAGATTCCCATGAAAAGAAGCGGAAAGATCGCTCTACATTTTCTTCAGCAATATGTAGACATGATTTTACGCAAATCTGAAGAACTGTCTTACAAGATCTTCCTGATGTGGAGTGAACGTTCTCGCTGCATCTCGTGTTGTTCTGATTGGTGTGTTTATTTCTCTTGCTTGACTCTGTTTATTTCTGAGGGTCTCTTTCTCAGTGGACTGCCAGTTCCTCCTCTAACTCCTCTTAACTGGAGCCCGGTCATTTACTCGACAAACTCTCATTGGTCAAAACGCCTCATCAATCCCAGGTGCCCCTCCAATCCCAGGTACCCCCCCCCCCCCCCCCCCCCCCCCTGCAACTAATAGCTGTTCGCCATTTTCCTCCCATTATTACCGCCTACTTTTTGTAGGGGCTTTTCGGAAAATATCCGTCATGATCTTTTCAAATGTGATTTTTAAAGCCTTTAAAATAAATAAATGACAAAAAAACGGGTTTCCTTTGAAAATATAAAGTAAAACACAATTTAGACAGAACATTTACCAAATATTTAATAAGCCCCGACAACAATATTTTAGATTTTATAAATTATATAGTTTTTCAAAAATTACAACCGCATATTCACAAATCGAACAACAAAAGGTTAAAATTAAACTGAGCAATTAGCTGCTTGCGGATCGATGGTGGGGTAAAATAAAACCTATGTGTGATGAAATATTTGAAAAAAGACCGTGTTTAACAGTGGATATAAACCCAGTTGTGGATTATTATTTAAAAAAAAAACAAAAAACACTGCAAAAGCAAAATATGAACAAATTAATACAATACAAATTAAAAAAAAATACTGCTGGAATTTTTTTTTAGCATTAGCAGGATAGCTAAGTGTAATAAATACAGTCTTCTGAAAGAGACGTATTTTTTTGTTGTTGTAACGATTGATTTGAAAAATATGTTTTAAAAAAAAAAAAACCTTAAATAATATAATTTTAAAAATAATCTACTTGACATCATTAGCATCGAGTACAATAATAAAAATACAATGTATTTATTTATAGCTGTATAGGGACCTACGGTAAGCAGGGAGTTTAGGTCAAAATGTTCATTAATGCTGCTATTTGAAGCATTGTTTTATGATGTTTTGTTGTTGTTGTTGTTTATTTATCGTATTGTTTATATTTACAATAATCGTGTGACAGATACAATCGTGGCATTTAACTATGTCCTCTTGCTAGAGAATGTACAGAAAGCACCATTTACTTAAAATCATAATTTCATGATACGGGATACAGGTTTACACATGCTTACAAAAGCGCATACATGCAATGTCTATACATTGATACATAGGCCTATGTGCACGCTGTATGTGTAAGTCTAACTTTGTATGCAAAAAGCTTTTATAAATCACAGACAAATTCTCAAAACACAGATGGAATGAATACGTGGAAACTGGTGGCTATACAATTAACACAAATGCATTTTTTTTATTAACATACTTTTTATAGTGTCTAAAATATTGTTCTGAAACATACGACTTAGCTTTCCTGGTCATTATATAAATCCAAACATATTTCCATTAAAAAAAAAAAAAAAATCTAACTGCTGTAGCCTAAATAAGACTGAACGTCCCCTCCAAATCACACCCATGTATTTTAACTAATTCAATCAGTCTGGTGCATGTGTGTTTGTGTGAATGTTTTCTACAGAGAGGCCTATTAACAACGTCTGTTACCTGCCGGTTCAATTCACAAAAACGCTAAACTATATAATGTCCTACCAAACGATCTCTTAAAAGGCACATTTAAACAGCGAAGTTTAAGCTGTATGAAGTTCTACGCGTTACTCACATTCTCTTTCCGCTGTCTCGTGTTTCCAGACTCGGCATTCGCTTCACACTGCAGTTTCAAAACGTTTTTTCTTTTCTTTTCTAAATAAAAAAAAAAAACTTTTTGGAACCCCCTCTCTTCAGTCTGTACTCTAGTCTGGACACTGTACTATTCTTTCAGGGAACCAGTTCTACCCTCTCCGCAGGAATCATAGGAGCTGATCCAAGTTCAAAGTCACGCCTGCCGACCCTTTAAGAAGCGCTTTATTTCTCTGGAAAACCACAAAACCCCTTTCCTTATGTCACAGGGTATAGAAAAAGAAAAGAAAGAGCGAAAGAAAGAAACTGCAATCGCTGTTAGAGACATGACTAGAAATTCTTCCTGAAAAAAAGGCTGGTTAGCTAGGCAGTCAAAAACGACCGAGCAATTGTTAAAAATAGACATGTCAACAGGTTACAGGAGGGTCCTATTCCAAGTACTGGGGCAGGAAAGAAAATATATTCTTCAGACTGGGTAAAAACAAAACTTAAACTTTTCAATATGTAAACGCAAACTTATTTGTTTTGATTGTTTTTTTTATAACCACTTATAGCCTGTAATAAATAACAGAGGAGAAAGAAAGAAATGAGAGAAAGAAATAGAGAGAAGAAAGGAGAGAAACAGAGAGAAAGAAAGAAAAAGAAAGAAAGAAAGAAAAGATAGAGGGAGAGGAGAGAAAGAGAAAGAAAGAAATGAAAGAGAAAGAAAAGAGAGAGGGAGAGGAGAGAAAGAGAAAGAAAGAAATGAAAGAGAAAGAAATAGAGAGAGAAGAAAGGAGAGAGAAAGAAAGAAAGAAAGAAAGAAAGAAAGAAAGAAAGAAAAGAGAGACGGAGAGAGAGAGAGGGAGAGAGAGAGAGAGAGAGAGAGAGAGAGAGAGAGAGTATGTGTTGTTTTTAAAAAAAGAATAACAACATAAACCGGTGGTCCAGGTACCAATGCAACTGAAGTATGTATTTCATGTAGGCAAATTAGACTATGGCATAAGTCCTAATCAAGTAATGTGAGTTTCGAGCTTTGTGAGTTTAAGTTATGAACATGAAATCCTGTGGGTTTGCGGGTTTCTTTAAGCCACTATGGGAAGACCTGTTTGAAGGAAAGAATCACTTGTAACTCCGTCTTTTCCACAAACTCATAAATTCGACAAGATCATCAACAAGCTGTTGCTTTGCAGGTTACTTTGATTCTTCTGACCTTGGCTACTTCAAGGGCATACGACCTATGACCCGTGAAGGACCACATGTCTTGCAGTCGTATTCGGTAGAGAGAGAGAGAAAAAAAACCTTTGGACAAAACCTCTTTCAAGCTGGAATACGAACTCAAAACTACTACACGTGCTACTTCACTGTAAGACTCGAAGCACAAACATCTAAAAAACGCGTAAGAACTGATCAAAATATCTCGAATAGCACCGCTAGCAAAGGGATTTAAATATCATCGAACAGTTATGCGGTTATGTAAAGTTTTTACAAGCTTGCTTTAGAAAAACAAAACACTTTTAAAAAAAAATTATAAAGCGTGTAGATTATAAATGGTTTCAAAAAATGTTTTGGGTTCAGTTTTTACTACGTTGTGCAGAACTGGATTTTAATAGCCAAAAAAAGGTTGGGCATGCTTTCTCAATAGTAAAACTACTATTGTTACACAATAATAAACCAATTAATTCATAAAAAGCGATACATACAAATGTAGTCAACAGCAACTAACGTGGATGCAGAATTAGAAAATATAGAAAGTATACTTTTATAAGTAGGCTACATTCTGTTAGATTAGACTAGATAGTCGGCACCGTTTGATTTGCGTTATTGACCAACCACCTTTTTAAAAAAAAAAGTTATTTCACCTACATGATTATTTAATGTAATCACATTTATGTTGCATAGCCTATGTATTTAGCCCCAAAGCTATATTCTACATTATATCAGGGTAAACCTATAATTCTATAGATTGAAATACGATTTGCACTTTAAATGTCGTACGTTTATATAGTAATTAGGGCAGCAGTGTGGAGTAGTGGTTAGGGCTCTGGACTCTTAACCAGAAGGTCGTGGGTTCAATTCCAGGTGGGGACACTGCTGCTGTACCCTTGAGCAAGGTACTTTACCTAGATTGCTCTTGTAAAAACCCAACTGTATAAATGGGTAATTGTATGTAAAAAAATAATGTGATATCTTGTAACAATTGTAAGTCGCCCTGGATAAGTGCGTCTGCTAAGAAATAAATAATAATAATAATAATAATAATAATAATAATAATAATAATAATAATAGTTATATAAACACACATTTTAATATGCATAGAAAAGCATTCTGCTTCACCGCAACGACACTCTTGACGCATTTACAATTCTATAATGTGTAGACCCTTGGTATTGTGTTATGTATATTTATAAATAGCTATCTCTGTCCCATATCATTAAAAATAAATGTGCATGGTTAATTAGCACGAACAAGTGGTCACCCATGTTGAACAGACTGAACACGATTTATTGGCGATATGGGTGTGACTGTGACATCGACACACAATAAACCTCTCCCAGGGTCTTCTGAATACATAAACAAATGAGAAAAAACAGTGTAAAAGCTAGAAGATAACGAATTCACGTGTCTAACAGTCTATTACTTACTCATCAACTGAAAGGTTCAAGTATCTGTTCAATAATGAAGGTTGAGCTCTGTGAATTTAGCTTTACAGATAGTTAGATATGATGGATTTTCGGACTGCTGGACGGGCAAGTCATGTGGCTATACAGTGGTTTCCACCTATATGTTTGCAATGTATTTTTAGGAAATATTAAATCCAAACAATACAAAAACACGGCTACTGTAAATTACAAACAAACAACTCACACAAATAAACTTTTTTTTTTGTTTTTAATCAATGTTCACAAACACTGAAGGAAGTTTTTAAAACAGGATTTCATTTATATTATATTCGTTTGATGCATATTCGCTTTTCTGTAGAAACTGTACAAGAGATGCGGGTTTGCCTATTCGATTTATTAGAAAACATATAAATCGATTCCATAGATATCTTTGAATTAAGACGTATTAAATCAGTAACAGATACACAACATGCTGGGTTTACAAGGAGGCGTGTACTGATACAGAAAAAACACAGCGATGCTATTATTATTCGGCTTACAACTTTTCCCTTTGCATTCCTGTATTAAGTCATAAACTTATAGTCACTAGGACACACTCACATAAGAAAGCAATAGACCTACTGTTTTACAAAACAAACGAAGTTGATTGATATTGTAAAATGCCTTGCCCATGTTTCATGCCCAGTTGATCTATTGTTTGTCTTAAGGGATGTATGCTTATCGCATGTGACATTACTTCTTTCAAATGTAAATTAGAAACTATCTGTCAGGTGCATAAAACTATTTTCTCGTCGATTTAATTCATATGTCATATCCAAATCAAAGTTGACCCGCGTCTTTAATGACATTTTTAGTTTTTCTGACTTCGTTTTTGTTATTGACAATTCTTGAGACAGTAAGCGGAGTTGCGAATTTGGGACTGCACGGAAGTCAAGTGGTTTTTCAGAACGCTTTGAATAATTCACCTGTAGCTGCGGAACCATGTGTATTTTTGAAAATCTAGCTAAGTAAATTCCTAAATATGTACATATGATGCATCATCATGTATTTTTAAAACTAATTTCAAATGTAAATCTACTTTGAACATCAGGGTGAAACGAATTTAACTTATCTACACGGGGTACTCCACTTTCCCCAGAACAGAGTTTTTACAAATAATACAATAAATAAATAAATAAATAAATAAATAAATAAATAAATAAATAAATAAATAATACACTTTACCTGCGTCATGCCCTTTGAATGTTTAATATTCTTATAAGACACAAATACGATTGGACATACACAATATTTGGTCAAATATATACAGTGTATATTATTCAGTAGGCCCCCTGCTCATATATATATATATATATATATATATATATATATATATATATATATATATATATATATATATATATATATATATATATATATGAAAACTCATACAGTGTAATGTAAAAAAAAAAAAAAAAAACCTGCTTGTTAATGTGGTTTTACTGCTTGTTAATGTCGTTTAATACTTATCTAATGCTGGCTTCTTGTTACTATTAAATGACATATTCTGACTTATTACTCCTCTGATAACTAAAAATACACAACAAATGACCGAAGCAATAAAAGTATCAAATATTCAGTTTCTGGTTGTGAAGACTACTTTGAAATCTTTGATCATATCCATGTGCACAGTATCAGAAGAAAGAAAAACAGATTTGCCGCTAACTTTGTGAACACAACTTTTGGAGAGAGCAGCGAGGAAGAGAGTGAGGAGGGCGGATCCCCGCTGTGCCTCTGAGCTGAACAACAGCCAATCGCTTCGTTCGCCTAACTGCCAGTCACCAAAATCTGCCCAATACCCGTAGTGCCATTTCTAAACTCTATTCCCCACTGTGTTATCCAACTGTTGTATGTTCTGCCAATCGCTGGAGGACAGAGTGGGAAAGGGAACAAGCAGAGTTAGAGGCAGGACAAAAGAAGTTATATAGCCGCTATATTTATATTTGAATGTTTTGGAAGGCGTGTAGTGGGGAAAAACAACACCGGTGAGTGTGGATGGACTTGACTGTGTAGTCATGGAGCCACCATTGAACAAGAGGAATCCGGCACTAAGATTAGCGGATTTGGCAGCGACTCAACCCCATTCTCATCAGAATATGACAGGCTTCCCGGGGCTTGGAGGCCATCACCTTCACTCCCACCATGCGCACCTCCACCCTGCGGAGATGGGTAGCGACCCTGGAGTGGCACTCACTCCATTTGGACCAGAGCACATGGCACAGAGTAATGCTCTCAAACTTAGCCCCTCTCAGCACATGCAAAACCACCCTGAAGCCCAGACAGCGACATCTTTTGCTTCTCAGACCACAGTTGGCTTCCCCGTGGCTCACCCCCACTCAGGATACGCTTCCAGCAGGGACTACATCCTCAGGAGAGAGCTATCAGCCTCTGCTATGCAGGCACTTGGCGAGCAACATAGTTCCTCCTCCCCTCACAATCATGGCATGTTTATTTCCACAACAGGTGCTTACGGGCACACGGAAGGAGGTGCCCATGCTCTTTTTACTGGACTCCACGAGCAAGGTGTCCCAGGTGCCCACCACCACCCTCTTAACGGACAGATGCGTTTGGGTCTTCCGGGGGACATTTATGGCAGACCAGAGCATTTCAGTCACAGGCCCGAGCATTATGGACCCTCTTCTCTCCACAGCTACAACTCTATGAACTTAAATGTGAACATCGCAGCAGCTCCCCACGGAGCCGCAGGGGCGTTTTTGAGGTACATGAGGCAGCCCATCAAGCAAGAGTTAATCTGCAAATGGATTGACCAGGAGCAGACTTCAAAGAAGCCCTGCTCCAAAACTTTCAGCACCATGCACGAGCTGGTTAACCATGTTACGGTGGAACACGTCGGGGGACCGGAACAGGGCAGTCACGTCTGTTTCTGGGAGGAATGTCCACGAGAAGGCAAAGCCTTCAAGGCGAAATACAAACTGGTAAATCATATCCGAGTTCACACAGGAGAAAAACCTTTCCCCTGCCCTTTTCCTGGTTGTGGCAAAGTGTTTGCGCGCTCAGAAAACCTCAAGATTCACAAGAGGACACACACAGGTCGGTATATTCTCTATCGCTTTAATTATATACAAAAAAACAGTACTGCAAAATGGAGTAGTCAGTCCTATAGACATATGTAAAAATAAGTTGTTGTTTTTTTTTTAATTCTCGAAGTTATTTATTTATTTATTTATTTTATAACAACACCCACTTTGTATATGTATTCTGACGTAAAAGAAAACCGGCTCCATGAAACACTGTACAGCTTCTCACAGCTTGCTTAACATGCTATCTCAGTCAAACACACCGGCAGTTCTAAGAAAAGAATATGTCTTTTTAAATTAAAATTATTAATATATATTGACCCTTTTTATAAATAAATGCAGCGTTGATATAAATTTATTTTTGTGTAAATGGCAACCCGTATTTGTAACTGTTATAATATTTGTCTACATTTATCGTCTATAAATAAAATGATAGACTAAGTGAGACTGGTTAGGATTTATTGTTTAGGACAGATATTATCCCTTGGAGAATGTTTATGGACGTACGGCTTCCTTAATTGTTTTATTGATTTGTTGTTGCTTGTCACAGCTAGGCTGTCTAGTTCACCTATTTGCTTAGCGACTCCTTTACGTGTTGTTTATGTTAAAGAAAATGATCCATGAGGAAAGGATTATAGATTGACCTTAAAGGATACGTGGACAAGAACAGTGACAGTAAGGGGGGTATCCTCGTGCATCATGTTAGGGGATTGCTTACTACCTGTATCCATTAAGCAATTACTTCCAATTACTATTACAAATAAACAGTTGTTTGGTCCGTTTCGTGCTACGAAATAACGAGTCAAGAAGACAAATACGTGGTTGTTCACAATTAAATGTCAGGGCGAATGTAACATTTGTCTCCTGTTTTATCAAGAAAGTGCTTTTCAGGTCTGAACTGACGCAAAGTCCAACACGGCAATCAGAACCTGTCAGTGTCTTCTTTACTCAGTCAGGAGAGCTGCACAAACCCCACTCCCCCGAAGTACATACAGGCCGGCTGAAAGTGTGACTGAGAAAGCTGCTTATTTGCACACTGTAAACAAACTACTGCGGCACAGGGAATACACTTTTAATTGTAAAGGATCTGACTGGTCCCAATTAGTTCAAAAAGCGTCATCGTAGTCGCACATTTTCAGAGCCACACGTATATTTATTTGGATATAAGGTTTTTTTTGGCACATTATGTTTCTTATCAGAAAATTACATTAAAACGACTACACAAATTTATATATATATATATATATGTATTTGTTTGGTTTTACTTTTCAATCCAGCTTAATTTCTTTAATTTGGAAATATGTGTTCATATTAAAAACAAATTCACGTACATTACCATTAGTATAGCATAGGAAAATGCTATCGCCCAAATAAAAGGAAACCATAAAATTATACTAAGTAAATCTGGACATTCTTATAATGAAG